>NW_006379424.1:0-1460 GCF_000327345.1 Myotis davidii
TGGCCTGTGCACCTAGATTGCTAACCTTAATTTAAGAGTTTAAAATCTAAAAGGAGATAGAAGAAAATACACAGAATCTCTAATTTTAATCCCATACTTTAAGCCTTTAGAGTGGCACATACATAGTTCTTTTAGAGCTGCCAGTAAGAAGGACAATCTGTTCATGATGTCAGGGGAGATTTCATCAAATAAAATGAGGGAATGAGTCCCTGCTTTAGCTGGAGGACCTCTGTTGGAAGAAACCATTTGAGCTGAGAACTGATGGATGAGACAGAGCAGTGTGAGACCTGAACGAGGTGCCTCCCAAGCAAAAGGAAAATAAATTTCTTATACCAGCCCTAACTGGAGGCTAAAGACGTGGTATTAGCATGGTTAATGAGGCCTACCATGGCTCAGATAACATGACATTCTAATCTCTTCTCTCTTCATCCCTGTACTGTATTGTTTGCATTTTCCACATTTAGTATGTGGTTTTCCACCTTTCAAAGATTCTCTATGCATTTATTAATAAAGAATTTTAATATTCTCAGCTATGTCATTCATCTGTTGTGAGTGATGTCGGGTATCAATTCCAAGACATCTTCCCTAAATGTCCAGGTAGGCCCAAGTGCCTTTTAGTCTGTTTTCTTGGACAGTTTATACCCTATCATGACACCTGCTTTATTACATTGACATTATCAATGTATGGATCAGTTTGTTTTTTTCAGTTTAATTATAGCTCCTAAGGGAAAAGAGCTATGTCTCCTTTTTAATTGTTATATCCCTGACATTTAGAATAGTTAAGTAACCACTAAATGATGCTTTATAAGTTTGATAAGCCTATTGAATAATGAACCCAAATTACACAAGCTAATTTTGTGGCCTTCTGATGACCTGACTTGCTCTAGAAATCTCTCATAACATATCATTAATGAATCTCCTTAGTAGAGGCCTCCTGAATATGCTGTCTCCATTTGCCACAAGTCTATTCTGTGGACAGTTTGAAATTGAGATCATTAGCTTGTATCTAATTGCACACTTGATTTTAACATCTAGCTTATCTCTTACACTGATGCTGGATGCCCTCTTCTAGTAGAAGTGATTCTTTTTCTTCTTCTCAGACTTTCTCTGTGGATACACCACCTCTTTTGTTGCTTTCTCAGCGTATGGTCTTTTTCCTCAGACTTATTTAAGTTCATGAAGAAAATCACTGTCAAAATCATCCTGCTGACATACTGAACGTGCTCATTTCCACAGGAGAAGACAGACAAGATCCACCACTCCCATGACTATGCTATCTACTGTTATACATTTATTTTTTAGAGATTTCTTTAAATGCCAGCAGTGTTGTTGCATTGGAGTTTTACAAGTGGGTAATAACATCAATTCTCCTGTCAGAGTTATTTCCAGTGAATTCCATACTCAGTTTCTAAACATCTTTCAATAGCAGATTCTTTTTAAAAAATATTTATATTGATTTT
>NW_006379425.1:0-1459 GCF_000327345.1 Myotis davidii
CATACAGACTGGAAATTTTGTCCATTAAATCCGGTCCATTAAATCAGTGTCCATAAAATCGAGGTGTTTACTGTATCATCTAGCTAAAACTAAAAATCTTGTTTCATCTATGCCCTTTCCACGCATATTTTAAAGTAAATCTCAAACATATACTATTTTATCTGCACATATTAAATCCACCTGAGGGTTTGTTGTGTGTTTTTTATAAGGGAGGGAGAAACAAATCCGTTGCCTCCCATTCACACCTCTACTTGGGATGGGACCTGCAACCGGGGCATGTGCCCTAACAGGGAATTGAACCTGAGACCCTTTGGTACATGGGACTAGGCTCCAACTGATGGAGCCACACTGGCCAGGGCCGTAGGTCACTTTCTTACAGAGGAAATACCAACTCTCCTGGGGCTGTTGTAACAGGTTACCACGGATTTGGCTTAAAACAGCAGAACCTGGTCTCGGTTCTGTAGACCAAAAAGCCAAGATCAAGGTGTCCACAGGGCATGCTCCCTCTGTAGGCTCAAGGAATCCTGTCTTCCTCTTCTACCCTCTGGTAGTCACCAGCAATCCTCAATATTCCTTTGTCTTACGGCCACACCACTCCAAATTCTTGACTTAGTTATCACATGGCTTTTCCTCTTTGTCTACATGTCCTCTCTAGTGAGACAGGGTCATTGGATTTAGGGGTGTCCTGGTGCAGTATAGCCTCATTCTGACCATATTTTCAAAGATTCCTAATGTAGCATTCTGGGATTCTGGGTGGAAATACATTGGGCGGGGGGCACTATTGAACCCAGGTCACCATCCTTCACTATCCAGATCTGTTTGGTTGGTGTTTATATGATGCCACCAGTAAGTTTGATTTGGGCAATAAGTTCTCTAGGGCCTGGTCAACTTTGAGCACCGACAGAATCACGCTTGTGATCTTTAAAAACTGGTCATTGTGGCCCTGGCCAGGTAGCTCAGTTGATTAGAATGTGTCCCAATACAGCAAGACTGTGGGTTCGGTCCCCCATCAAGAAATACACAAGGGCTTAAATAAGTGCAACAACAAATGGATGTTTCTCCCCCTCTTCCTTCCTCTCTAAAATTAATACATAACACTGATCATGGCTATGCAGTGGCTGGTCCAAAGACTTTTAAAGTTTCCAGGAGCTGACAGCCCTAGCTGATCAAGCCTGCTGACCAACAGACCTGCTTTGAACCTGTATCAGCTTCAAGTGCCAGGCTCTTTGTGCCACTGCTTGGTCTGATAGCCAGCATTTATCAGGAAGTGCACATGCTGGGCAATATGAAAGGCGTTCCTGCTTTCCAGGGAATATCTGCCCCAAGTTCTTGGTCCAGCCCTGTGCCTGAACTAAACTATTTTCCTCTTCTACTTAATCGTTAAGCTTATCTGGAAAAATGGGTGAGGTGCAGGTCATGTGAGCAAGCACTAGACCAGTGGTCGGCAAACTCATTAGTC
>NW_006379426.1:0-1460 GCF_000327345.1 Myotis davidii
CTCTAGCCACTGAGCCAAAGCAGCTAGGGCTAGAAGAGAGCAACTGTTAGCATCAACTTCTCTGAAGGAAAGATTAGAGTATACAGAACAAAAACAGCCACATAGGGGATATAATAGGAATTCCCAAATTCCTCACATAGAATGGCGAACATCAGAGTTTGGTAACCGTTCTGTTCAACTTAGATTATGTAAATTCCCTTTACATCTCTAATTCTTGGGGCCCATATGTATCAAATGGCTTAATTGGAAAGGAAGATTTCGAGATTCTTTGAATCCCTGGCATTCTATAGGATAGCCACCCAGTTTGGAAACACAGATTGTCATATGATGAATGTTTTTTTATAATTCTTTGTTTTCTTTCCTTTCATTTATAGGAATTTGTTTGTATTATATTTTACAAAACTATCTGTCTTTGATTCATGAGAAACTTTAAAACAATCTGGCTTCTCTATAGATCCATTCAGAGGCACTATTCTAGAAGATAATAACAATGAATCAAAGTCATTTGGAGTTCATGTAAATTGAAGTACAGTCATTTCTTATTATAGTCTTTCAGGCTCCCCAGAGCCTGGAATGTCATATGGCACCTTCCCTGTGTGACTTTTGTAGTTTGGTATTCAGTGTACCCACCTACCCGTTTTTCAGGATGCCAAGTTCCTCAAGGGCAGGGCCATCTCTGAATGTTTCCCTTTTAGTATTGTTATTTAATCATTAAAGATAACCAACTTGGTACAAGAATCTCTTCTTATTGTCATATTAGACAATCCCCTTACCTAGAAAAAAGCAAGAGTGATGAAGAGTGGGAATATATAGTGCTAGACTACAAGACAAAGACAAGTAATTTAAATTCTCTCCAGGGAAGACAACACAATTCCACTTAGCAGATGCTCAGTTGCTCCCCTTTGTCCTCTGACTTTGATGAGAGTTGCATGGTGTCTAAATTTAACCTGCCAATGTGTTGCTTACTTAACTCCTAAGGTAGGGAGGAGGTATCACTCTCATCACAGAAACATTGTAAGGATCAGCTTGTATAGTGCAAGACTCTAAAATATTTTGCATGGAAATACTGTTATTTTGAATATTTTATTGCTACTGTTTACTCAGTAGGTCAGTATTTTTCTCCCCATTTTAAGGGTAGAGGAATAGAGGTGATGAATAAGAAAGAACTACCGGAATAGACAACACTGGCAGATAAAGAAACTGAGAAGGCCCAGAGGAAGGAAGTAATTTGCCTGAGGTTGCCCCAAAGTTAGTAATGGAATTGACACTAACAATAAGGTGCCCTCATTCCAGTGTTAATGTTCTTTGATCTATTACCCTATTCCCCTGAAATTTCAAGCCTCTACTTCATGTGTTGTGTCTAGTGTTCACATTGTCCTTTTCTTAGAAATAGATCAATATTGAGAATTAAAAGAATGATTCAATCGCTTATCAAAATTGGAGATGTTTTTTGTTTTTTT
>NW_006379427.1:0-1460 GCF_000327345.1 Myotis davidii
AGACTATTTCTCAATATATCAGATATATAAGAAACTGAATATGGCTGTATTAACTTTACCTATTTCAAAACCTAAAACATTATTTTTAAATGAGTATTTGGTATACTGTTTACTTACCTACTTTTAGAGTTTTCTGTAAAATGCATTGTCTGTTCCCAGATCCCACAGTACCTTATATACATTAGAGACCATAAGAACACTTAGCAAGGAGTTAAGAGATCTGGGTTCAGTCATCACCCTACTGTTAACTTACTATTGGATACAGTGCAAGACATTTAATATCCCCTGATATCTATTAGTTAGCACTGGCTGTGTAACAAACATCAACATCCCATTGGTGATAAAGGATTGTTTCTTGCTCATTGGATAGTTTAATGCAGCTATGCCTGGTCACCTGACAGCTTTCCTGGTGATTCAGAGGTCCAGGCTCTTCCTGTTTTAAAACCCCTCCACCCACTGGACTCAAGGGAAGGCTTTAACTTTCAAATAAAACCTTCAGTTGCATTATTTGTTTTGTTCTGGTTAAATAGTAAATAATAGCAATGTAAACTAATCCTAATGAAGCACCAATGAGCACTTTTATTTCTGCTACTAGGGTCTAAGCTTCTACAGCATTGCTTTTAAGTTACTTAAGAGGACCAAGGTCTGCTTACCATGACAAAATTAGGTCCTTAGACCCTTGTTAAGAGCCCTAGGCTATTTCTTACCCATGTGCCCACAGGGTCTGAAATAGCACTTTCTAGACACAAAGGACAATCCTCCTTGAAAATAAATTCTCCTAAATGCTCTTTTGTCACTTTCTCCCCATGGGTCACATCTGAATATTAAGACCAAAGAAGACATCTGACTAAAAGTTGTTTTGAATATGAAGCCTAGAATTATTTTAATAACTTTTTAGGGTTATCCTAAAGCGATAAAAATCTTTTTTATGTTTTAACTATAAGAATTTTTTTCCAGTTTCTTATTCAGCAGTTCTCTCTTGATCATAAGAAACAAAAGACCTCATACAATTTCAATCATTTGATCATTCATCATACATTTATTGATGGTACAGACAATGTATAAGCTTTGGGAATATAAAATTGAACAGGAAACAGCCATTATAAAGTATATGATGATCCAGATGCATCAACAAATAATTGCAACATAATGTTAATAAGTGTTTTAATAAAGATATATAACAAGTGATAAGGGAGCTCGGAAAAAGGAGCGACAATGTTTTTGCAGGAGTTGGGAAAGGTTTCACAAAGTTGTGAAATGAGGTGGGTATTCACAACAAGTAGAAGTAAGATCGGTAGAAATTAGGGATTAAATCACTAATTATAAACTAAATAATTAAATGAATAAATATATAAAAAAGATTTAGGCCACTGATTGGTACACAGTAAGTAACTTAAGAGGATCTAACCCATGACCCTTGAGGCCGCACACCGACGCTCTATACCAGTGATGGCGAACCT
>NW_006379428.1:0-1460 GCF_000327345.1 Myotis davidii
GAGGGAGCTACTACAGAGCTCTAACATTGGTTTGGAATCCTTTGGTTTTGTATCCTTACATGATGATATGTTGAAGATTTTTGTGCTGGATGACTGATGATAATGATAAGGCTGCCGGTTTATATGAACTAGAAGTTGAGTCTTCACAACCAACTCTGCATGGTAGATTTTTATCATGTCCATTTAATGTATGAAGGCACGGAGGTCCCGAAAGTTCAGTCTAAAATTTGCCCGTGGCTACACGTTGAGGAAGTTTTGGGTTCATGTCTTGAATCCAGGTTTCTCTTGTGTCTTTCCAGTTGATAGGAACGTGGCAGCTCCTGACACGGGCGTGTGTGGGAGGTGATGTCCCCACTGTGCTGTGAGCTCCATGAAGGCAGGACATTTCCTTTCTCATTGACCACTGTGTCCCCAATGCCTGAATAGCTCCTAGTAGATGCCCAGCAATGTCTTATGAATGAATGAGAAGGGGAAGATCCTGTACTAGGGACTGGGCATGGGAATGAAAGAAATGGCCCCTGCTCTCAGGGAACTCATGATAGAGCAACGCTTACGGTGGAGAACACAGTCCACCTTGTTCAGATAAAGCTTGTTGGGAGCTCACACCTGAGCAAAATTGTGAAGACTGAGAGGGAGTTATTCATCTTATATGAAGAGGGTGGAGTGTGGGGAGGAAACTTGTAGAGGGGCTGGGTGGTGTAGAGAC
Source organism: Myotis davidii (assembly GCF_000327345.1). Classification (NCBI taxonomy): domain Eukaryota; kingdom Metazoa; phylum Chordata; class Mammalia; order Chiroptera; family Vespertilionidae; genus Myotis; species Myotis davidii. Next base: position 707 of record NW_006379428.1, read on the forward strand.
AGAGGCTGGAGAGAGAGGGAGGAAGAGAGAAAGAGAGAAAATGGGCAGGTGACACAGTGATAGGATACTGTTCTCCAGAAAATAAAATGGAAGCCTTAATTTGGCCTACATTTCTAGATCATACTTTCATTAGCCCAGAAGGCACCCACTTGCTATGGTGAATCAGACTGCTCACTGTTTATTCTGGAAGAAACAAACCTGACTTCTATTCCCCCTCTGGGGGGGAGAATTTTCATAAATGCGGCCCTCTTCCATCAAATTGTGATTGCTGATTTATATAGAGAAGGAAGAGAACTATGTAACTCAAGGAGTGGATGTTAATTATAAGTGACGTCTGAGTATTATTTGAAGTACTCTGAATTTAATTATGCTCCATGTAAATGGTAAATAATTTGAAACATTAGGCAATGGCTGTATTTCAATGCCCCAGATCAAGTGCCAGCGATGCAAATTGCCACCTCCATAAAACTCCCATAAAGAACAATTAAAGAAACAGTATTTGTTTCCAGAGTAATCTATTTAATATCTAATGTGAATGACATTATAAACAGCCTCAAAGGAGTGTAGCTACCTTGAGTGGGGTGTGGGGTGTGGTTTGATTCATTGCAGAGTATTTGGTTTCTATGTTTAAGAAGATGAGACATTTTCTGTTAAATTTTTTTTTCCCATTGCAATTTGACAGAACCTGTACCTGAACCCCCTGCTTTTACAAAGAAAAAGATGGGTCTGGCCAGTGTGGCTCAGTGGTTGAGCA
>NW_006379429.1:0-1460 GCF_000327345.1 Myotis davidii
TTAAGATTAGGCTGGAGATGTGGTCAGGGAAATGACCATACAGAGAGTTACAGGACAAGTTAAAGAATTTTAGTGTGTACTGACATCAACTGGCAATTATGGGATGGTTTAAAGGTGTGCATATGTGTATGACATGATTAGAGGAGCACAGAGTAGAGTAGAAATTCAAGGTACCATGATGGACAAAGGAATGAGCCGGTCCCCTTGGGACAGCAGGAAGTAAATCTGGTTGGATGGTCATAAAATGGGAAGGTCATAAGTGATGTGAGACACAGCTGGGATGGTGCAGTATGGTTCAAGGAAGAATGGACTAGAGTCATATGCTAAGCAGTGTGGATTCTATACTCAGGAACTTGAAGGGAATGAGCAGAAATTCATTCCAGAAAGATTAATTTAGATCAGTACTGTCCAATGGAGCTGTCCACAATGAAATAACTTTTCTATAATCTGTGATACCACAATACAGTAGTCACTAGACACGTGTAACTATGGAGCACATAAAATGTAGCTTGATCGACTGAGGAAATAAATTTTTAACTTTTATTTAATCTTAGCACAGGTCTGGTCACAATAGAGAGTATGTATGTCTGTTGGTTGAAGGGAAGTGTTTGGAAGGTTGGAATGCGGTAAAGGAATGAGATGAGTTATGGATCTAGGTAAGATATGATTCCAGGTCGGATAAAGACAGAAAGAAATATAGAAGCATGCAATAAAATTTTTTAATTTTCCATGTGTATTATTTATATTCACAGTTAAATTTGGGTCTTTGGTCCATCTATTTTAAATTTATTTTTGTGTGTTAGGTACGGTATAGGTATAATTTCAGAAAGTAATTTCCCCAAATGAAAATGCAACCAACTATTGTACTTGCTAATGGTCAAATGAACCTCAAGGAATTATGCCTCAGATTCAAGAGTTTAACAAAAAAGACTAAAGGTAAATATAATGCATTGTCGCAGCATAGCTCTCTATCTAAATTGTAGTCAGATAGAAAATACTTTTGTTCCCATTTAATCCATTCAATTTATAATTAGTTGTGTAATTCCTTTGGCGCTAACCTCCGCATTACCTAAATAAGTGTTCTAGGTATAGCAGAGATTAAAAATATTTGTTGATTTAGATAAAGATGAGACTAGAGAAAGGAATGTAAAAAAGAGTACAATAGTAATTATGTCTTCAAAGTTAACCTGGTGGGATAAAATATACTCTATTCACTATAGTTAACTGGAGGAAGAATCATGAGAGAGTAACAAAATAAAGTCTTTATTATTATCTTGACAAAGTGATTAGGATGTTTAGAGATAATATATGCACATCATTCAGCCCAGTGTCTGCACATAGTAGGGCTGCATTACTGGTAACGAGAAAGTATTTAGTTTTTTTCTGATTTTAGATGTTCAATGGAGGGGCATATTTCTTTATCATGGAATCTTCAAGTTTTTTAAAAAATATATTTTTCT
>NW_006379430.1:0-1460 GCF_000327345.1 Myotis davidii
TTTTTTTTTCTCCCCCAGCACTATTCTGCTCTATCACTCTATTTTATTCTATTCCACCTCTGGTATAAATTCCTCCATGTTAAGGTATTTTTGGTTAAAAACAACCAAAAGCAATTCTGGCTTACTAAACTAAAAGAGTACACCGATATAGCTCACAAATCTCAGAAATTGCTCTAGAAAAATACTCAGGAAGAACTCAAGGATACTCAATAGAGATCACTAGTATGGGCTGATGAACATGTTCTCCAGCAAGGCACCATCAGATGGTGGCTCAACTACCAGGAGAAGGAATATTACTCCCCAACTTGAATCAGATCTTTCAACCCTTAGATTAGATAGCCATGTCAAGGAACAGGGGAGGAGGCACAGATTTAGTCAATTTAGAATTGTTGAAAACTAGAGAAGCACATCAGTTATAACTAAAATGATAACTTCATAATTAATTCTTAATTTTTTTCCTTAATGAGTGACTTACAATATTCATCAGAGCTTCAGGATTTGTGATGCTTCCTTTCTTGTGACAACCATATAGAGGTCCAAGAAGAAGTATCCAGCATGCTGCTGCGAGAAGCTGCCACATTTGGGGTCCGCCTGGGAATGGAAATGTCAATATTTTTGTCATCAGAAAGAATTCTAAAAGTGAAATTTGGTGTAACCTACAACTCTACTGTGGGAGGGGGTAGAAACATAGTTCTAGTTGTGCTTAAACAAGTACTATACTTAATTATTCAAGATTTATCCCATGAAGAATCTAAAATGGTAACTTTTTCAGAAAGAAAGATAGAAGGAGGAAGAAAGGAAGAAAGCAACATCAATTAAGCACCCAACAGGTAATTGGACAAAAGAAGGAAATGTATAATTTGCAGAAAAAGAATGTAACAGCCAATATATTAATCAAAGCAGATTTAGTGGCTCTAGTTAGCAGATAAAGTAGTATTTTTCTTCTGACGGTGGGAGTGAGCATTGGCACAGACTTCATGGGAAGAAATTTATGAACATGTCTTGCAAATAATGGTGCAGCAGAGGAGACGTAGGTGGTTAGCACTGTGTGCTGTGTTTGTCTAGTAGTCCCAAGAGGTAGCACAGTGTTTGCTAGTCATGACAGGTTAAGTTTTGCAGCTATGGCAAAGGGTCCATTCAGCTGCCTTAGTTTCATTCTTCTGTGTAATGGGTCTGGCAAGGGTGACACGCCCAGTCAAGAAGAGTCTGTGTGTTCCACTTTGCAGGAGTGGCAGGTCCTACCGAAACAGCCTTTCTTCAGGCACTTCTCACCAGGGCTGTGTTTGCCTGTGCTTTCCAGGGGTGTGTTTATCTAAGCCTTACATTATTAACTGTAATTGCTGGGTAAGTTGGCCTGACTCAGGTATCTCTTGTTAATGATACTCCAACAGTCCTCTAATTTATTTGACCTGTTTCAATGATGGCTCCCTGATGAATGAGTTCACATTAACATTCTGCTG
>NW_006379431.1:0-1460 GCF_000327345.1 Myotis davidii
AAATATTTAGCAACCAGTGAAGGCATATTTTAATTGTTTTAGAAATCTGAGCATCCACACTGGTACTTGATGATTGACTCAAAATGATTTAAATAATTTCTGTAATTCACCAATAGAATCGAAATCTCTTGCTTTTGACCTGTGCCCCTCCTTAAGTTCTATCACATGTCTGGGATCTAGAAATTACTGGGGATTGTATTTTTGCCTGAAAAATATCTCTGGTGGTAGAGTCCTCTGAATCAAAGAAGACAGGCTGATGTAATGGGCAAGGAGGTTTTCTATACATAATAACTGCCAAGAATCTTTCAAAGAAGTTGTAGTCTTCATTGGTTGCGCAATATAAGAGAAAGGAGAAATGAGGGCCTTCGAAGGGTGCCCTTGTGAATCTGATTGCCACTTATATGCTCTCATTTCAAAATATAAGAGTTCTAGAAATAGAAACAGAACCAATTGATTACATAATTCCATTAATTAGTCCAAGCTGAACATGGTCTGAATACAGACTTCATGATGATCTCTGAGTCTCTTGTGAGACCATAAACCAGCAAAATAAATCCCTAAAAATGCATCTATAGACCAGTTAAGAAAATGTTCTTTTATTTAATGTAAGGGGCTCAAAGAACAAAGAGAAGTTTTGTTTTATTCTGTCCTCACTCCTCAACTTGGCCATACCAACGGTCATTAGGAAAGATACAGATTTTCTTCTTGAGCATTTGATAAAAATAAAACATTGCCTTTTCCTTTTAGGTTCCTTCGATGTTCTTAGTTTGAAGGGTTAATACACACCCAAAACAGAAACCCAATCATAGATTGTAGATGCTAAGAGAAAAAATAAACAAAACTTTGGGGTAAAATATAAAAAACATTATGGCATGCAAATATCCTCTTCCTGGCCTCCCCTGAGGAATTTATGAAAGTTCACTAAATGGAAATTGGACTGTGTCCCCCCATTGCCCAATATCTTGTTTTCAACCAGATGACAAGCCAATGATTGGAATTAGGGTACAGAGAGATGTGATAGGTGATCTCTTGACAGAACTTCAAGGAAGAAATCAACTGCTACCAAGGTCAATCAGTCCTCAGCTCCCGGTAGGAAACATAACCATCAGATGTGGATCTGTGGGAAGCAGACAGGCTGGGGCAAGTGGAGCTAACATGGCTCATAACCATCAATTGCCCATTCGTAGGAGTGGCCAGGCTTCTGCAACTAGGGCCTGCCATCCTGGGAGACAGGCACACAGAGGCTGGATCTAGCAGCTCCAGCTTTTGAGATGCCGCCTGACCTTTCCATCCTGAAACAGCTTAGCTTCTGCAAGGAAAAGCCTTTCACAATCAAAATGCCATACACAGCCACGGGCATGTTTCTTCATTCCATCAAGAGTTTAATTGCATTGTTCCTGGAAAGAAAGCAATGCTGTCACAGAATAATCGTCAAACCACACTTCTCAAGCTTTGAGTAA
>NW_006379432.1:0-1460 GCF_000327345.1 Myotis davidii
GAACTATGAATGCTGGTAGAAAAATAATAGGTATTAGAGTCTGATAGAAGTATGAAGCCATTGAAATGTGGGGCTTATTTGTTACTGAAGTGCAACCTAGTTTATTCTGACTGATTATACACTAAGTGGCTTAGGAAGTAACTATGAGGATAATGACACTATACTGTGCAAATAATGAAGCTTCTTGCATAAAACTGGAATCAAATTAATGTATATAAAGTACTTATTATGATCCTTTGATTCATAGTATGTCTCCAATGAAACTTAAAAGTATAATTACATGCAGCAGAGATAAAATATTCGCAGCACAATTGTCACCAAGTCTTCAGCCTTCTGAAGCTGCTCTTTCATTCACTATCCAAGTACAATAGTTCCAGTCTTTATACTATAGTGAATGCAGAATGCAATGCCTCCCCTAATATTCTTTCAGGAAAATAGGAATGAGAAAAATGGGACAATAGTTACATTCTTCTGGTTGTTATTTGTCACTGCTGCAGCCAAAATACCACTTTTGCACTTAATTGTGGCCCCTCTGCTCACCTTCTCTTGGATTTACCAGATGTTTTATCTTGATGAGGTTCATTTTACTCCAAAACATAGAGAATGCCTTCTCTCCTTCATGGGCTCAGTGACTAAAAGCAATGCCCTCAAATAGTTAAAGACCCTATTACTCAAGAGGTAAGATGTGTTTTGCTGTGTCTACTGCGAATCCTGCAATGGGGTAAGCACATAAGCATTCAGTAACTACTTGTTGCTTACTTACTTGTGTGCTTCAGTGTTGCTTCATTGAAGTCAGGGGTTAGCATTTTTACAAAAATCAAAGGCCAGGTATTAAATATTTTTGGCTTTGTGGCCCGTACAGTCCCTGTCACAAACGTGAAAGTGCTGTGATGGTGTGAAAGTGTCCATAGGCATTATGTAAACAAATGAGCATGACTGTGTCCCAATAAAACTTTATTAAATATATATATAGGCAACTACTGGATTTGGTTCTCAAGTTGCAGTGTGCTGACACCTGATTTTGCTTATTCCAGTTGCCTTTATCTTTCCAGAGGACATGTTCCTTTAAGATATACCCAGGGATGTTTTTCTTCAACCTGCCTTTATTTTTTGTTTATTCAACAATTGTATGGGCCATCTGCTATGTTGTGGGCTCTGGGAAACATTTTGATCTTATGAGACAAGTAACCAATAGTCCTGCCCTCTGGGGTTTCAGTCCAAGGGGAGAATAGAAATGGAAACACAGATAACAATAGAACTTGTGTGGGAAGCTTTATAATAAAATGTTTCTCAAAACACAGGAACATGGGTATTGTCCTGGAAAGTTTATTTCACTCTTCAAATCTCCTAAAAAAATTGAGACACATCAGACTGCTGATCTCACAAGTAGATTCTCTCCAGCAGAGATTCAAGGAAGCCATCATTTCTATCTTAGACAGAAACTGAGGTGTGTTTTTTTT
>NW_006379433.1:0-1461 GCF_000327345.1 Myotis davidii
ATTATTCTTTGTTGTATAGATTATGAAGAAATATAAGAAACTGTTTCTTTATGGAATAAAAAATTAATTGAAAAGCTAATATACAGATTTAAAATATTAAATACTCAGAAAAGACAGCACATACTTAAATGCCTTAAAAATAGCATGAGTTATAAAGTCATTAAGAGTTCAATGGGGTACAAGAGAATGGTCAGAAAAAGTTTATTTGAATTCATGGAACTTGAATGAGTTCTTATGCCACACCACTGATTAGTTCTGGTCACTGGCCCCTCATTTCTGTACACTGGCAGTTCCCATCCCTTCAGATATCAAGTCCTAATTCTGTAAATAAGAGGATGTTAAAATATGACACCTCCACTTAAAGTTAGGAAATACTTCCATATTTTAAAGCGAGGTGCTAGATCTTCTATGTGGAACTATACATTGTCCTAAAAATACCTGGAAATTCTTGGCTTAATAACCACCCCAAAGTAAAACAGAGACTGAATGTTATTAACCCAAAATGGGGAAATAATTTATTTGGGGAAAATTGTGAAGTTCTGTGGCATATTTCCCTTCCTACCACTCCTTTATTCTCACATGAATAAGATGAGGGACTTCATGAAAACGAGAGAACATGACCCCTGACCCCAGCAGTATGTTAGCTGGAGCAAAATTCAGAGCAAAGATGAAATTTAAAACTGTGACTGGCCTGTTTACTGACGGAGAGTGAAATGACAGTGCTGCTAAGGGCCTATCCTAGCATTGTTTATTAGGAGCAAGATGTGACCATGAAGGAAGACAGAGTTGTTCTGGAGGGGTGGTACAGAGATTTTTCCTCAAGGCAGGTGCCAGGAGGAGCCATGGGGAATGAGTGCACACGTGCAGAAAGAACCATAACAAACAAAAAGGTAAACAAAACTGTAAGCAAAGGAGACATTACCTGAACTAAGGGAATTGAAGGTAGCAAATCTTAATTGATAAGGGGTTTCCTAGAAACCCCAGAAAAGCTCTCTATATGGGAAAGAATTAGCCCTATCTCACATCCAAGGTTCCTCAACTTCATCTGCCAAGCACAGGGAGCATGAATGCCAGAAAAGGACAGCGACATCTTCCTCACCACTCTCCTCTCCCAGCCTTCAACATGAAGCAAGTCCGGTTGCTGGTGAGGAGATATAGAAGGAAAAAAAGTGGGAAAATTAGAAGACAAACCACTGTTTAATCTTTACTACATTGGAGACTTCTAGATGTGAAGCAGGTCTGAGCTAGAAAAAGGAGAGATTCACCCTTGAGTGAAATTTACAATATTGACTATTACTCTGGACCAATCATTTAAAAATTATTGATATATACTGGCTATCACACCTAGAAATTACTAGATTATTTACTTTCCCTGAAAATATATTTAAAGGCCAAAAGCAAGTTTGTTTTTTATAATAAAACTAGTGAACTGGTGCACGAAATTTGTGCACATTAAAAGGG
>NW_006379434.1:0-1461 GCF_000327345.1 Myotis davidii
TACAGATGATGTATCATAGAAATTACACTTGAAATCTATATCATATTAATCAATATCACCCCAATAAATGTAATCAAAAACATTGTTTTCTTCTGTTGTAAAACATTTCATGAATTTCCCTCCTTACCTCCTAGAAATAACTTAATATTTAACAACAGATGTCACTCTGAAAAGAAGGATTTGCTTTTGTTCAATATTCACACTCTTACCTATACAACTGAGATTTAGAGTCTTGTGTTTAATGTGTCCTATAGGAAAGAAACTTTCAGACGCATGTTGCTGTGCTGTGTAAGGTTGCATAAAAGAATCCTACTCTGGTCAACTGAAGCAGAAAGAAATTAATTGAGAGATGATCAGAGAAGCTCACAGAATCCATAGGTAACTAGGGCACTTTGCTGGAACCAAGGCAACTCCTAGACTGTGGTCTGATTCATAGCAAGAGCCAAAGTAGAATGTCTGCTCACAATTCAGATTCCCAAGAGGAATCTGATACCATGATGTTTGCCTTGGACAGAGGCAATTTCTCGAAAGGAAATCGGGGTAGATGAGGAAATGGATATTAAACAACAAAAAAGAAAAACAACTGTCTGTTATACCATGAAAAATGAACAAGAATGTACTTGAATGAAGTTTTATAAATATTCACTACACCACTGAATACTGAAAATTGCATTCCAAGAATGAATAATATTGCCAATTGGAAAATTCTAGAAATAATCCTTTCTAATATTTTGTCCTTCAGACTAGTGACCAGGTTTCTCCCTCATATCCCCATGCAGTTATCCTTTTTCATGCCATCATTACTTCTTACCTAGGTAACCTGCTAACTGGACTCCCTGTCTTGATTCTCTGTCATCCATCTTCTACACAGAAGCCAAATGTTCCTTACAAATATGATTTTGTCACTTCCTAGTTGAGTCCTTTTCCCTGTTTATGTAAAAAATCCGAACATCCCAAGCAACCTGGGCCCTGCTTGCCTCTCCAGGCTCATCTCTCACCTCTCTCAAAGCTCCACTCCTTTTAGCCCAAAGTCCTTCACCAAAATATAGTTGTGCTGCCTAGGACCTTCCTACCTTTAGTTCTCCACCCCTTGGAAGTGCTTCCGGAACTGTACAAGTCTGAATAAATGCACCTTCAAAGTATTTGATAAGCAGTGTCTGTAGATCAGTAATCTGCACACTGCCAGCCAGTAGCCTTAGGGTGCCTAGCACATACAGGACTTAAAAATAAATACATTTTTAGTGAATGAAATACAGTTTTAGAGAAGTAGTGATAGAAAACATTTCTCTAAAGTCTCCGAATATCCCAGCAAGCCATCTCTGCAAACCAATTTCTATAAGATGAAAGACACTGAAGTTCTTTAAGAAGTAACAAGTATCCTGGGGGGAAATAGGGAGGTGGGGGTGGGGGTCCAGTCAGGAAAATGGAGACATGTAATACTTTAAACAAAAAATAAATAAA
>NW_006379435.1:0-1461 GCF_000327345.1 Myotis davidii
TCTCTCAGGCAAGAAGAGAAAGGCATAAATACTGGAAAGTGGAAATCACAGGTCAGGGCTGTTGTGTGTGTTCTAAGAGGAAAGGTTATTACCACTCATGTGCAGCCATTCAGGGGGCACCTGCTGTCCAGGTGGCTTCCCAGGTGTGTGTGCATGAGCAGACCAGGTGGCCCAGCTGAGCAAGTCAGGCAATCAATTTTGCATTCATATTCTGGGCCCTGATCATTTTTGTAAGGCTTCTTTTCTCTGAGACAAATTCAACAGAGGCTTACAAAGTTATTCTTTCACAAAGGAGGCTATATCTGGTACAAAATGCAGAAAGTTCAAAACAGGGATTTCTGAGAGAATTCTTGATATCCATGGTACATTTTTTTTGTACTCTTCATGCCAAGATAGGCCCGAGCTTTTTGGACACAGATGAGGGGGATCTTAGTTTTCTTTTCCTTGTCATTGCTAGTAATGCCAATGTGTGTATTTGTAAGCAAGATTTTACACCCTTAACAAGGAGATCCTATGGAATTGAGGGCCTAGAACAGTGCCTGACTCACAGTCAAGACTCAAAATAACTAGTTGTTTACTGGAGGAGTGAATGAACCTGACTTCACCATGCACCAGCTAAATAAACCCCAATTTCCTCATCTTTTTGAGCATAGATTATCATAGCAGCTCTATATGGCTGCCCTAAAGATTTAAATGAGACTATGTATATAAACTCACCCCCGCCAAAGATGCCTACTTGTAGTAGTTAGACATTTAAAGTTAGTTTTGTGTTTTTTTTTTCTATTCTTCCCTTTCTTCCTCCTGGGTTGGTGATAAGCTGCCAAGAGGATTATGGGTGCAAATGTTCCAAAAAGTCTACCCAAATATACTGTGATTTTATTGTTGTCTGGTGGGTCCTGGTGGACAAATGTAGAAGCACAATGGCTACATGTGTGGCTCATTTGAAAGACTTCCCATTCTCCCACCGGCAAACGAGCAGGAGAAACATAATGAAGTCTGCTTAACAGTGCTTTTGTTGAGGCAGTAGGAGAAAGAGAAGGAAAATTCAGCATGTAGAAATGCTCAAGAGTTTAACTAGAGAGTCTTAGGTGCCTGTGCCCTTTGTATTTCTAGTGATATTTTCGTTTCAAAATCACTAATGGCTGCCCTGAGCATCCAGGATGAAGGTGTGACCTGCATCCCCTCTAGAAATCCATGCTTTAATAAAGTAGAACCATCCAGCACTTGGAGAAAAAGCAAGTCTGAACAGAGTTGCATTTTTCAAAAGCTCTTGGAAGAAGAATAACTATTCATTTGGTCTATTTTCCACTAGCATGTTTATAGAATATTTAGGGTGAGGAAGTATTAGTCTGCTCATGTTTATGCATGTTTATGGGGAGTAAAGAAAGAAAGAAGAGAAAATACTGACTAGAGACTGTGGAGCAGGAAGGACAGAGAACTGAAGGAGGGAGAGACAATGGA
>NW_006379436.1:0-1461 GCF_000327345.1 Myotis davidii
GCTGGCTGCTGTGCAGCCCTTCCCTTGGGATATTCCATCCCCCACCCCCTTTTCTCCCAATAAATTCAATTTTTTCTTATCCACTGTCTGAGATGGCTATTTAACCTGCCCCCGTACAACCATGTTAACCTTTCAAATAAGTTTTATTTCTTTGTCTTCCATTGACTTGGAAGACCAACCTGAAAGGGTAACTTCACTTCTTTCTAATAAATATGTCCTACAATGATCCATCTATGTTATTTGTCAAGTGGGAATGATGTCCTGCATTGATTCCTTTCTCAGATGATGGAGCGTGTGTCTAATTGAGCTCACTTTAAAACACTTCACAAATGCAAAGGCTAGAAAAATACTGAATAAGGTTGCTATGTTCACTGTAATAAAAATGCTGTCTGAAAAATGTATTTCTAAGGAAGGGTTCTAAGAAAGGAGAAAAATCTCTCTCTTTTATCCTAAAAGCAGAGGGAGCCACTCTTATGACTCTTACCTTATTTCTTCCAAAGGAGTCAATTGAGAAACAAATGTAGAGCTACAGAAATAAATACAAGACACCTAAATTTTACTAGTAGTAGACACCTTATTGTTATGGGAAGCAGAGTTTGCCACCTCAAAATATGCCTTCTTTGCAAAATTATTTTTATTTTTAAGAAAGAAAAAAAACAACCTATGACTTTCCCCCAAGAGTGTAGATAATGGACCGGCTCCAGGAAGGAAATTGTTATCCTAGATAACTATGGCTTAAAATGAAGTATGTGCGAGGGGCTGGGAGGGACCCAGCAAGGCCTGTTTGATCAAAGTCCTCTCTGCGTTCCAGTGTTAAAGATGCCCAGCAAACGTTTGTTCACCAAACTTTTATCTGATCCTCATCTACATGTGAATTGACTTTTTCCACGTTGAAGTCCCCACCCTTCCTCCTTAGCTACAGGTGTTTACCAGCCTTAACTGCTTGACCTGTCCTGAGTCCCATTGTCTTATGGAACTCCTGTGTGTACATATGTGGTAAATGTGCTTATTTTCTCCTATTAATTTGTTTCATGTCCTTGAATTGTTAGATCAGCCAGAAGAATTTAGAAGGGTGGGAGAAAAAAATATTTTTTCCTCGCCTACATTGTCATACAAATATATTAAGAGGCCATTACAGAAAACTGTGCTGGTCTAAAAATTATCGAACACACCCGCACACATGCACACAAAACCATTAGAAATGCACCAATCTTCCTTTAATATTCTGTTCAACTCGGGCTTCTTATGTACGCTTCATTAAAAGTATCTTCTAAGATTTTTTTCTCAGTCTGTTGAGATTAACAACTATATCAGCAGAGACCATTTTCAGAGAGGTTTAGGAATAAATCTGAATTCCATAGCTCTATGGAAGCTGTGAACTACAACACGAAACATCTCTGACAGTCACTGGGGTATTATCTTCCCCCTTCTCATCTGTATGTTCACTGACTTGCCAACCAT
>NW_006379437.1:0-1462 GCF_000327345.1 Myotis davidii
TGCAAAGGAGTCTAATGGAATCCAATTTTACAAAAAGCAAACAAGTGGAAAGAAAAGCTCTGATGCAAGAACTGACTCGATGAAACCAGAACACACTCCCCCCAATGCTGAGGTGAATTATGGGGACCAAGGGTAGGAGAAAAGATTTCAAAAAAGGGAAGTGTGCACTACTACAAGTATAAAGTGAGAAAGTAACCTTCGTATGTAGGTACATAAATAATATTTAGTTATGTATTTTCTATATGAGTGATACAATCCTGACCATTACAGAGCATTCCAAGCCAGATCCTTCTGTGCTTTCATTCAAGAATAGAGCAAAAATCTGCTTATGTAACGAATTAATCATATCATAGACATGTGATACAATTATTTTACCAGTAGTGATGATGACCGTTATGTTCTCATCAATATACCCATTACCTCCGAAATCTTTATGGATATTTTCTAACTTAGGACTTAGGATACAGAGAAATATAAATAAACCAGTGTCTCTAAATTCAAGGAGTTTACAATCTAATTCTGAGATTATATTTGGAAATAATGAATAAGAGCAACATCGTGTCAATAATAGGAATAATATCAGAAATAACGAAACTTTACTGTTATGTAACTAAGAGGGTTGACTTATTCTGGATGGTGAGGAGCACCTACTGGAAGTTCTGATTTCAGTTTGACATAAGATTTACCCCCTCTGGTAGAGTGTTTGACCAAAAATGACTATGTTTTTTGAGGCTTCTCCTGACAAGTAAAAGCAGGTGTGCATCATCTCTGCAGAGATGCATATGTGCGTTTCTTGGCTACAGTTTACCTAAAGCCTGTTCCCACTGGTACAGCTTTCGGTTAAAAGTACAAGTCTATTGTGTGTCTGTAGTGGGCAGGGAGAAAAATACAGTTATTTCCTCTTCATAATAAAGTGTCAGGGAGAGAAATTGTTGGGGGACTCTTAACATATTAAGTGTTTTAGCTAGTTTTTAATTCTGAGGCTGATGATGAAATGGGAAAGAAAGTATGTGTGTGCATGTGTACTTAAAATAAATCCAAGTTGAATTGAAAATAAAAAAGTTAAAATAAAACAGATCCAACCGAAGAAGTGGGATATTTAGGTCCAGATGATGAAAGGAAAGGGGGGAATGAGAAAGGAGATAAAACATTTGCCTGAATATGTGGAAGGAGAGAAGCGCTGTTCTGGGAAATAAAGCCAGAATGTGGGGCATAACAAAAGCCTTATCCCAAACAGTCTGGTTTTAGGAGAAATCTGTTAAAATGATGTCTCTACCGTATTCTGGAACTTGGCACAGATTTTTTCCTTTCTGCCTATAGAATATTCCACATGTCTGAGCAAAGTAAAGTCAGTGCTTGGGTGTTACCTTCTGCAGCGTGTACTACTGTCACCTAATCATTGGTTGAATATAGCACTGCACGTGGGCTGTGTGCATGCAGACCATGCTAATGAATTTCTATT
>NW_006379438.1:0-1462 GCF_000327345.1 Myotis davidii
GAAGGAAGGAAGGAAGGGAGGGAGGAAGGAAGCAGGGAGGGAGGAAGGGAAGGAGAGAAAGAAAGAATTCTTGGAACTTAACATGACCCAAGCCATCTTATAAAGCAAGCCGACGGCCAGTTCACCCTGGAAGGGGTGGGTCTGTATTACCTAAAGGTATTATTCTTACATTGGTGAGGCCATGAAGTCCTTTACTGCTTTGTTTTATTCAGCTCTTCATAAGTGCCTAATATGTGGCTCAAACCACCTGTGTCAGCACGTGCCACTTGGCTCTTTACAACAAGCCCCATGGGCTTTCCAGCGAGATTTACCATCTTGCTGCTGCCCCAAACTGCTTCTGTCTGTTAGTTCCCTTAAAAATTTGTAATTCTGGAGTTGTCAGCCTCTTTAAGTCTCTCAGCACAGCTCAGGATTTCTAATATAGAGAATACAATAGTATGTGTGTAATATGTGAACATAATTTCGTGGAAGAATAGCTTTTAAAGAAAAGACCACTTGTTCTTTGCCCAAAATGCCCATACCCAGAACCGTTTTGTTATCGGCTGTCTCATAGATATGGCATTTTGCATTTTGCCATTTGAGCATATCCTATCCCTCTCTTGATTAAGCACACGTTTAAGGTACCACCGTGTTCTTTTACTACAAACTTTGGCCAGAAGAGTGAATCTGATTTTAATGTCAACTAATATAAAACACTATAGGAAAATCCCTTAATATTAAAAATTTATTTTTCACATTTAAGAAGTGTACGTAAGCTAATGTTATTAAAATACTCACGTCTGTTTTATAGGAATTTGTCGGAAAATAAGGAGTGCCAAAGAAGTAAATTATCCAGTTAGTTAATATTTTCATGTCTACGCTAACAAGTTTTTTTTTTCATTTTTGTTCAATCTAAATTAGATTGTTCCATGCCTCATTAAGTAGAACACATGTTCTTGATTTAGAAAATCATCATTGTTGGATATTAAATTCATATTCTTCCTTTTGGAGGTTAAAATAGTTTCCCTGACATAAAAGGATCCCAGGGTCACGTATCCATATTTCTTCTATAATTTTTCTGTCCTCTCCTTCATTGAGTTCTTCTCATGGTTTTAAATTGTTCCCCCTTTATCATTATTTCTATTCACCTTGTTTTCTAAACTTTGGCCAAAATAAACCAGGTGACCAAGTCATTACAATTAGTGACATTCTTTACACGCTATTCATAATCATTAGACCTTTTAAAAGTGAGCTAGCTCCAGGATTTTTCAATAGAATTAAACATAGGTTTATACAAAATTAGTCTAAGGACTTATTTTTTTAGTCTGAATCTGTTTCCTTGAATGTTTAGATCTTAGAAAAAAAATGGGGAGGGGGGAGTTTACTAGAGTTTGATTATTTTATATAACTAATGCTTATCCGCAACTTGAAATGCCAGAAAGGTCTAAGGGCATTCTGATGATACACAAATCTTGAAGAAAAG
>NW_006379439.1:0-1462 GCF_000327345.1 Myotis davidii
GATGACAATGGTAATGATAATGGTGATGACCACAGTGATGATGGTGGTGATGGTGATGATAGTGATAACATGGTGAGATGACCATGGTGATGATGGAGATGACCATGGTGCTGACTATAGTGATGACCATGATGATAAAAGCCAGAACTTATTGTATTCCAGGCAGTTTTAAGTGCTATATGCATATCAGATTTATTCTCTATATGGCCTCTATGAGGCAATTTTTAAATTGGAAACTGAGGCTTAAAGATATTAGTTCCCGTGATCATTCATTTAGTATGTGTTTGAATTGGGAGCATGAACTTATATCTGCCTGACTTCCAAACTGTGGTTCTGCTCAATCTCTGTGTATTACTACATCTGTATTTGTCATGGTGCCTAATTTCAGAATCACAGCTAGTTTTATAGTTGTTTAGTTTACTTTTACCTGTTTTAACCAGGGCAGGTGCCATTTAGGCCTTAGGCAATTGTAAGTAGGATTGTGTGCATTATGAGATACTACACCTTAAGGCAGCTTTGTCCTCAGGCAAGTGGCTTATTTTTTTAATTCAGGCAAATGAATACACTATGCCTTAAGGAAGTGTTGGCCTGCTTATTTTAAGCAAAGCCAAGTGCTCAGCAAAGGCACAAGTTGTGGATCTCAGCAAAGAGGTCAAACTTCTTAAGAAATATATGTTCCTCAGGCCCAGGAAAGGTACACAGTCACACAAAAAAAGGTCGCAGGTTCAGCAAAGACACAGGGTGAGGCATTGAGGTTTCCACAAATTACAATTAGCAAAGATATAGGCTACAGGGACTTCAACCAGATAATGGGGTCTCATAAAATATGAATCAAGATTGGTTCATTTTCTTTGAAACAAAACCCCTCTCCTCTCTAGGAGAAGTTTTTTTTAGGCCTCAGCAATTTTATACCATGAGACCACAGTGGACCACGTCAAAACATATCTGCATATAAGGATGTGTTGACTACATCACTGGATATAATCCACACTCATTTCAGTACCACAGAGATAGAAACACGGGGCTCAAAGGGGAAACAGCAATGGAAATTTTTCCAATGCATCAGATGGAAAAGGAAGGCACCTCCTACATAACAGGGGCAGCCAAGAATATATTTTTCTAAATTTGCAAGAGAGCAGCAATGCTTCAAGTGACACATATAAGAGAGAGATGGTTTGACTCATCACTTTTCACCCCCTCATATAGTAAATTAATAATGTCAGGATTAACCTCCCATATAAGTTTATAAGACACAGGTCATGGATTTTGGACAAAGCAGTAGATCATTGTCTCTAGAGCAAAACAAAAAAAAAATGCTTTTCTCCATCTTCCCGTCTTCATTTAGATCCTACCTAGTCCCTGCTGTAATTCTTGGCAACATGAAGTACATAATTATGTGTGGGATAATTTCTCTAGGGGCTGGAACTGGACCATTTTTAAAATTTCTTGGGTGTGGGCCAGT
>NW_006379440.1:0-1461 GCF_000327345.1 Myotis davidii
TGTGCTGTTATGAATAGTGTGATGAAATCTCAAGCTATCTGCCCTTTGTCCTATGTTATTCAGTATCCTTTGGGTTTTCAGGTGTGTTCACCTAACCCTTATTTACTTAATAATGTTTCCAAAGTGCAAGAGTAGTGATGCTGACAACTGGGATGTGCCAAAGAGAATCCTGAGAACGTTTCCTTTAAGTGAAAAGGTGACAGTTCTTGACTTAATAAGGAAAAAAACCCCAAAAGTTCTATGTTGAGGCTGCTAAGATCGACAGTAAGAGTGAATTTCCACCCATGAAATTGTGAAAAAGGAAAAAGAAATCCATGCCAGTTTTGCTGTTACACCTGAGACTGCAAAAGTTATGGCCAGAGTGAGTGCATAATAAGTGTAAAGATGGAAACGGTATTGAACTTGGGATGAAAAACATGAACAAAAAACGTGTTCCAGTTGCTGGCAACCTGTTGCACAAAATGCATTGAGCCTCTACAAAGACTTCAGCTAGAGATCCCTTGAAATGAGTGACACCAGGTCATTTATTGCAGTAAGGGATGGCAGTCATGCATCTTCAGGAATACATTTGGGCTGAAAAATATAAAAATCTTCTGTCCAGTAAGAAGCTTTTGCCACATTTCCAACAGAATTGAGAAATTGATGAGTGTTTGGTACTCTCCATGATTTCAGGCAGCCATTGGGAGTCTTGAAACATATCCCAGGAGATAAGAGGGAACTACCATAGATTCTCTTCAGCATGGATCCAGGGCTTTAAAATATCAACTTTTAGCTCCTTTTATTGTATAGGTTAGAAAACAGCACTATATTTACCCAAAAGGTAATTTTTAGTATCAATATTTACTCCTTAGTAGATCTTAAGGCTGAGCACTGTTGAAAGGCTGTGACAGCCACAGGACAGGAAGATGACCTTCCGGGGAATCAGCAGTTCTGGTATTAGCCAGTAGCACATAGTGGCTTAGAGCCCACACTCTGGCGGCAGAGTGTGGGCCTCCAACCCTCACTAGCTGCATGCACTTGGCCAAATCATGCACCTGTTTTCCACATTAGTGAAATGGGAAGACTAGTGAATGCTTCACAGGGTTGCTGAGGATAAAGCTGTCTCATACACTTAAAACACCTAGAATACAGCATGGCAAAAAGTAAGTGCTCAATCAATAAATGTGTATTGAAAAGACCTTTAGTCCTTCCATTCCTTCATGCAAATTTTCTCTCTGGATAAAGCCAGACCTCAAGGCGATACACCCAAATGGAATAATTTTGTTCTCTGGTTAGGAATGAGCTTATTGTATTTTCAGCATTGTGGCATAAGACTGTTCTGAGGGATGGGATCCCCATGAAACTTATTATTAGAGGCATGCATTTATTCTAGGAGTGATTCACACTGTAATGCAGGGCCTCTTAATAAGAACTCAGGAAAAAGCTGATATTTTTACAGAGAGGAAGAGAGAGAGATAGAGA
>NW_006379441.1:0-1463 GCF_000327345.1 Myotis davidii
TAGATAGATAGATAGATAGATGATAGATAAAAGGCAGATAGGTAGTTTTTCTGCTAAATCATCAGGAAGTTGCAGACATCATTGCCTCCTGAACACTAAATATTTCATTCAGCATGTGTCTCCTAAGAACTAGAACATTGTCCTGCATAAACATAATGCCATTGTCACCCCTAATATATCATCCACATTCAGATTTTCCAATTGCCCTCCAATAAAGCCATATAAGAATAAGTAGTCTTAAGCTGTGAGCCTGCTGATTCTGCATCCACAGGAAAACAGGAGAAGCTTCGAGTCAACTCCTGCAAGGTCACAGAAATGTATCTTTAGATCCTCCATCCAGGACGAGATAGCAAAATGAAAGTGTGGTCCTTCTGCCATGCGATGGCATTATACATTTTGCAGGTATCAACTCAGAGCTGGGGGCAAATAATTTTCCAGTCCTGCTGGTGACCCTGTCTTATTTCCTCATGTGTCCCCAGGCTCGCCATTTCTTATAGCATGTAGAAACAGAAAGCAACTAGAAAATTTTTTCAGGTTTCTTTCACAGGTGGGAGGCGGGAACAGTGCCAATCAAACCCCTATATTCATGCAGTGAACTTGGCTCACCATCTTGCACAGAACACTTACTTCATATGACCCTGCAGGGGTAACTTCCTGACTACCTCAGGATGCTGGTAGTGCAGCACACCCATGAATTCATCTTATTCATGTGTATTTCTATTTAATTTATGGCCATGGAGATTTTTATGTTACGTTTGATCCTACATAAGGCTTTTCAGTTTTCCTTTCCATACTTTATGTGCTATCATTACAGGTCTGTCACAGAAATACAACATTGAAGCATAAACTATTTGAGTATTTTTGCTGTAAGTAATTATAAGACCACTGCATGTGTTGTGCAGTTTCTTTAAAGCACAAGAGGACCTAGCCCAAGAGTGAGCAGGGGCAAAACCCTCGCCCGATGCTTCACACCACATTGTGTGTATGGTGTTAAAGCATAGCATGTAACGATGAAAGCATAAATCAAGTAAGATGACATTTTCAATAAAGCACAATATTGTTAATAAAGACATTCTCAAAGGCTTATATTGATTGACAATTACTAAATCTAGATCTTATCTATCCAAATGTGGATAACAAAGAGATATACAATGGAAATAACTTATATTGCATATATCTGGATCCAGCAACATTTTAATAACAAATATTAGACAATCACTAACAAACTGTGATTCATTGTCCAATGAAGCTAATAAGAACTATAAGTGCATTGGCATATTTCTTCTGTAACATCATATAATCAGTCATTTAAAAATATGTTCTTCCTGAAATGAGTCATAGAAATCAATTTAAATATTGCTTTATTCTTTTTTGAAATTGGCAGTAAGCAAAATATCAGCCAACAAAAATCAAAAACAATTAGATGTATCAGGAGGATCACTTTGTAAATTATATAAATGTCT
>NW_006379442.1:0-1463 GCF_000327345.1 Myotis davidii
AACTCAAACGTGTTCCCCTGAAAAGCATGAATCAGGTACTTGGTTTTCTGAGACCTGTGTGTATAATGGGGTTAGGTGAGGAGGGAGGAGTAGTATTTGGGAGACATTGCCTAATCAGCCAAGGAATATTGGTGATGGTGGGGGGCCACTGTAATGACTTTAAGGCTAGTTGTGAGCTTCATGGAAGCATCCTTAATGCCCTTAGCGACACAGGAAGACAAGGCATATTTCCAAGACCACCAAGCCAGCAGTTACAAAGACCATTCTGGGTTGGTGGGAAGTCCAGCTCCCTTTTACCTGTCTCCAACTTCTTCAGTTCTAACCACAGACCCTCACATCTGCACAGCTCTAGTTGAGTGGTAAGGAGTGTAAGGAGTTAGCCTTCTTGGGGACAAGAGATGCTGAATTTATTTTTCTTTTGTTACCTTAGTGACATTGGAAGTAGAGTCCAAAGTGGGATTCAGGAACTGTATAGATCTGAATTGAACACTTCCACGCGGTGGAAGACTGGCTATGCAGGGTTTGATCACGAAAGCAGCAGGAACTGAGCAGAGAGCACAAATTGCTGTTGGTAAACTTTGATGATGTGTTATATAAACATCCAGCTTTCTACTAAGTTGGCATAGGGCAATTCTATCAAAATGTAAGACAAGAGGACCAATTTTAGTCATTTGATTGTTGCAAAGATAGGAAAGAAAACTGTTCATATAAGAAAGAGTGCCATCTAGAGGCCCTGTTTGGAATTCCACTTCAGTCTCAAGAATCATCTTTCAGTGCGACCTTGAGCCTCTGTAATTGTGGTGTTCATGATTGATAATAAGAGAAAGGGAGCAGTAGGCACAGCCATATGGTAACAGAGTCAGGTATTATGAGGACTAACTTGTGTTGACACAGAGTGACAGTCTAGAGACTCATAGGCCATATTAATTCCTAAATAATGCCCTTTGCCTGTCTTTGCAGGGATGCTTATAATTATTGGAGAGCTTTTATACTCTGGTGGTTTGCTTCTAGGCTTTAGACTTGTTCTTTAACAGAATTAAAATGCTTAGAAATTATATTTATTCTTTCCTGTTGTGTTAGAAAAAGTAAATTGTTGAAGTGATACATGTTTTTTAAAAAGCCCAAAGGAGAAATTGTAGAAAATAAAGAACAACATGGGGACTCCAAAACCATCTCTAATTTTGCTTGACACATCTAATTGTATTAATTTATAGGCCATGTTTCTGAGGCTTGTACCCCCCATCTTGAGTCATACTATTCATTAGTATTAAACAAACAAAATATTTTCCAACTTAGAGTTGATGTTCACTCTCCAATCTGCAGGCCCACAATGAGCCATAGGTTTTGGTAAGTGATCAAAAAGAGGTTTGAAGTGGTCCAGCTGGTGTTGTTTCAGCAGCCAGCTATAAAACCATAGTTTGAGCACCAAACTATGAACCAGGAGGTCACGGTTAGATTACTGG
>NW_006379443.1:0-1463 GCF_000327345.1 Myotis davidii
AGCAATTTAAGTGACTCCTCAAGGGAACCCCTGAGGATCCCCCTCACCTGATCCATTCATCCTTTTCCACTGAAGCCAGTCACTACTCGAGTTACAAAGCCAAGCCGAACATAGGTTCAGCTCTTCCATCCTCCTCCTCCTCTACTACCTGTTTCATGTTTTTTCCTCACGAACATCCTCTTCATTTGTCCTCTTCTCTCTTTTCTTTTTATTATGCTTTTCTTCTGTTTTCCTTTTTTCTCCCTTATCCTTTTCCCCATTCTTCTTTTCTCTCTTTTCTTGAGCTTAGTCCAAATTACAGCTTCTGCTAACCACTTTCTACTGAGGCAATGCATATTAGCAAATAGTGCCCCTACCCTAATTTTGTTGGGGAGGGGTGCACCCTCACTCCAGTCCTCCTTCCTCTAACCCCTTCACCCCAACATATCAGGTTATGAAAAACGTAGCTGTGGAAAGGACTGTTACAGAATGAAAAGGGTTAGAGAATTCTGTCCTGTGTGACATCACTGAGGCCCATTAGGGTGGAGCAGAGGGACATCAGCAGTCTTCTGTTGCCACTTGGGCTCCTCCTGGTCCCTGAGAGCAATGGGCACTGTGAACACCACAGGCCAAGACTTGGTTAGGCTTTGGAATAGGCTCTTGCCTCAAGAGAACTATATATTGCTATGCCTGACAACATTGGTGTGGTTGTTGTCAAACAAGTTCATCTGTTCAACAGATAGTTATTGTGTGCTGGGTGCTGGGGGTAGGTAATGACACCGCCGGGCAAATGCCCAGCTCCCAAGGAGCTGGTATTATAATGAGAGATATAGACAAAGAAGTAAGTAAATAAACATTGTGATCAGTGCTGTAAAAGAAATAAGGAGCTATATCAGGGAGATGGCTTGAAACAAGGAGTCCCTTTTAAGAAGGTCGCATTTGAGCTGAAGGATGAGAGTCAGCTTTGCAAAGAATCACGGTGAGCTCTCCAGGCAGAGGGGCCAGCATAGGCAAAGGGCTTGACGTGGGAACGACCTTTGGCAGCGAAAGAGTTGTCTATAGACCCAAGAGAAGGTCTGCAAATTCAAGTAAATATTTTATGAAGTCACTCAACTTTAGAATTTCAACTTAGGATACTTGGGGTACTTAATCCAGTTTACAATTAGGAAACGGCCTTGAGCAGAGGGACACAATGCATACAAACTAACTTAGTGAATTGGTCTGGGCCAAAAAAGCAGAGCAGCTTGAAAAGTCAAAATTAAAAATCAAAGGACCTTTATGTAACTGTTGAAATTAAGAAGCATTCCGCAAACCCAGGGAGCGTCCTCTTCTGACAACCCAACAGCAGCTAAAAATGAGTAAACTGTAAACTTTGAAAACATTGTTTTTCTCCCAATAAAGATAGCTGTTCTTAGTAAAGATTAGCAAAAATTTGAAAACTGATATTATAATGAGGGATATAGACAAAGAAGCATTTTTTTTTT
>NW_006379444.1:0-1463 GCF_000327345.1 Myotis davidii
TTTTTTGCTAGAAGCCCTGCCTGATTCTCTAGACCCCACATCACAGAATCACAGACCTGCTCACACCCACTCACCGGCTCCCAAAACCAAACCCACAGACACCCAGTCCTGTTGGACGCGTAGCACCCCTCCCGTGTGGCCCGAGGGAACCTCGTGCCATTGGGAAAAGCCAAGCTGACAACTGCTTAAGTAACACAGCTTCATTCTTCCCCGTGTCAGCTGATGGAACCCAGGTGAGCCCAGAAGCCAAACAGGTGGTGCCTCTTGCTTAAAAATAAACAAGTAAATAAATAAATGTAACAGCGAGATGGAACTGAACAGATTATACACAAAGCAGGTATTTCCATAGACGCCAAAAATAAAATGTTAGTACCTACGTGTGCACAGACCTTCATTCAACACCCAAGGAGCCAAGGTTGACCACGTGCCAAGGGACTGACGGACAACCCAGCTCAGTGGGTACAGAGGGGCAGCACCAGGGGCCGTGGGCATAACAGAAGCCAAGCTCCCCCCACCAGAGTGCAGGGAGGCCTAGCCACGAGGGGAGGATGCTCAGGAGTCAGCCGGGCGAGGAAAGGCGGCCGGAGAGATTTCTAAGGATCAATTCTGGGGAACACAGAGCTTCTCTGCCCGATCAAGTCAGCGCCCAGCACCCCTCCCGGCTCAGGGGGCTGCCACGAGGCTCTAGATTGGACCAGGGATGGGTGCACAACCTTGGGGGAACGGCGCACCAACGCGTCCCACCCACGAGTCATTATTGTATTTGCAGAGCCACCGGGTCCCAAAGCCAGAGTTCAAAGGTGACGCTTCCAGCACAGGCGCTGAGCACCAGCTCGCTCTCCAAGCCTCAATTACAAGGGCAGGCCTCTTACACTCTGATCACAATATCCCCCCGGAGCTGAGCCTTCTGCAGGGGAAATTACAGTAATTACCCGCAGGAGGGCGGGCTGCATGAACTTCAGCTGATCTAAAACCTGGGGTGAGATTTCACTCCCTGGGCGTTGGGTGTTGGGGGGTCGGGGGAAGGGTGTTCCAGGAGGAACTTGCACCTCACATCAGGATCCCCAGGAAATGACACTAATGTCATTTAAGGAACTCACATCGAGCCAAGAGGCAGGAAAGCCTAGTGGCTGGGAGCACCGGTGTCAAAAGCTGGAGCAGCTGGCTCTGCCCTCCCCGGGTTCTGCCCGCCAGGAGGCAGAGGCTGTCCTCGAGGCGACACTCCAGGGAGCAGGGATGATGGGGAACTCGCAACAAACAAGACATTTACAGCTGCTAAGAAGGAAGCAAGGAGGGTGACGGCCCGCGTCCCTGTGGATGGGCGCGTGGTAATTAACTGGCCCATTTTAAAGATGAAGGTACGAAGGCCCAGCGTGGACGGGTCACTCTGAGTCCGCGACAGCGAGAACCTGGCCCAGGGAGACGGCCGCCTCTGTCCAGGAGCCTGGCTGGGTCCCCAGGGC
>NW_006379445.1:0-1463 GCF_000327345.1 Myotis davidii
TAGATATTTGCCACAGGAATTAATATCTCTGTTCCAGATTTGGGCCACTGTTTTGTGTCAAACTCTTTTTCTTATATTTCTGAAATCTGCTTTCTCTCTTACTCCGACGTTGGACTATTTTACCATATACTGCTTCTAACACCACTTCTTAGCTTTGTGATTTATTAGGTGATGACAGTGGTTGTAAGATGGTATCTGCAAGTTGTTATATTACCCAGGGACATAATTCAACATAACTCATTTAGAACAGCTTGGTGTCCTCTAAATAATCCTCTCTCTCGCACTGACCTTCAAGACACTCTTAATCATGATTCTTCTATACTCTCTTCAAGAAAAAAAGAAAAAGCATGCTTTCACTTTATACTACGGACCATAACCCAATACTCCCCACTCCCCTCATGTATAAGTTTTGAAGATAACCTTTTAAAAGGTTTTTGTTGTTGTTGCCCTTGCACTGATTGCAATCCTTAAATTATCCTAAATTTTAGTCTTCCTGATATTGATCATAAATGTTCTGCATCTTCATTTGTCTTTAACCTTGAACTGTACTTACCCTTCCTGGCTCGCCCTACCTTTTGGATTTTCACATAAACTTTTATGTGAAGCTTCCTCTGAAATTGATTTAGTTTTCTTTTTCCCAAGATTTTTATTTGTATTTTTATAGGTCTTACTCCCCTTATTTCATCTTTTCAATTAATAAAAATCATAATACACTTCATTTTGCAGTACTTCGTTTATAAGTACTTTCATACACCATTTGGGTTGATAGAAATTATTGTTCACATTTTATTCATGAGAAAATAAGACATATTAAGAAATTTTTCCAGGTACCTATCTCTCAAATGACAGAAATGCAATTTAAATCCACATCTTCTCATATGAAAACTCATGAATTTCCTAATAGGTAATGCCTCCTCTGGTTTCAGCTTTTGGAAGCCTATAATTTTTGAATATTAATTTTATGGAAATGATTTTTCTAATAATAAGGATATTTGCATATATGTGTGCATATGTATATATCCATATAAATCAATCTTAAATTGATAGAGATACATATGAAAATTACAATAACAGTTCTCATTCCTTTCATGTTTGTTGCGATTAAGTATAAAGAAAACTTCTTTTACTGCTTTATGAAATTGCTAAAGGAGTACATTTGTCGTAATGTGTTAAGTGATCTTCATAGACTCAGATTGAAAATCTAGACAATTTATGTTCACCATTAATAACATACCCTTCACTAGAACAATATTATTTTATAATTTATATAGTAAGGACCTAACTCCATATCTTGCACATAACACATACATATATTTTTATAAAATTTATGTAAAATCTTATATAATATATATATATATAAATTTTTAAAGAAAACAAATGGTTGTCAGCTGGTTTCTTTGGTTTTTAACCAGCAATAAAAATATATATTGTGCCCTAGCTGGTTTGGCTCATTGGATAGAGTG
>NW_006379446.1:0-1463 GCF_000327345.1 Myotis davidii
GTAAGATTTGGTTCTGACTCAATTCAACAAACATCAGATGACAACCTACTATATTGAAGTACTGTACTGAGTGCTATAAAGAGCACCAAGAGGAGAAAGACAGACGCTCTCTTCTGCCTGCCTCTCGCCTGTACTACCCACACCCCTCATGTCATTATAGGCCTTTGGATAGATGGACTTAAAAATAGGTATTCTTATGAAGCAATATTTATTCCTCATTTCTACTCAAAAGAAAAGCATATGACTTGCACCAGCAGCTTCTCTTCAATCTCTTACAGAAGGAGAGGCTTAACTGCTGGTGAATCAGGGAGGAGCAATCAGTATTTTATGTCCATCTCTCTCCTGTATCTATCTCTCAAGGTTTGGAACTTATAAGGGGGAAACAAGGTTTTTTTTACAGAATCCCGTCAAACCCCAGCATGCATCATGACAGATCATTCAGAGATAAGAGTGGGATTCAGATTCATTTAGTAACCACCAATGCCAAGATAGGACCTATGACTACCCAAAGCCAAAATTCATACTCTTCCCAATGTATCATGCAGCTTCCTGAGCACATAAGAGAGTAAATGGTGGACAGGGTTTAATTCCAACTGGCAAGATCTGGGCGCCTCCTTGGAAGAGCTGGATTTGTTACCTGGGTTTTGAAACATAAACATGTCTTTAAGAATGATGATAAGCAGCCACCTTTTTCCTCACTGGAAAAATAGCCTCCCTTTCCTTGTAACCACACAATTTTCTAAATTTGTCTGTGGGTAAGGACATCTGTTTATGTGGAAAAATGCAAGATGAAACATTCATTACCCAGTCCTGGCCTAATCGGAGTAGAACTAAATGGTAGACATCAGGGTGGTTTGGCAATCCATGCGACCCAGGCTCCAGGTGGCCTTCCCTCTCTCCCTCAGCAGCCCAGAAATAGAAAATAACTAAAAGGTTATTGTATGTTCACTGCACAAAGCTCTCTCTGCCATAGATAGAGAACGTTATCTGGCTGCCTTTAAATGGGTCATGCAATCCCACGCCTTAGTTACATTTCTCGTGCCCATGAACTCCAGTGTACAAGGCATAGGACAGAATTTAATTTGGAAATAAGCATCTTTGCATTCACCTACTCAACAAATTTTTCTGGAGCATCATTTGCATGTCAGGCTCTGTATTGTGAGCTGTGAAGAACACAGACTTAAGTAGGATTTTTGTCTCTACTCTCCAACAACTTTAATTTCTTCCATTTCCATGTTTCATTTATATGCTAATCATTCCTAAACCCAGCCATACATTTACACATGAAGTCTAGATTCATAAACACATTGCTCACTAAACATCTCTTCTTGAATGAACAGTATGTCAAACCCACTATGTGCAGAACTAAAATCTTTACCTCCCCTCCTCAAACCTTCACAAACAGCCTAGCCAGCGTGGCTCAGTGGTTGAATGAACCAGGAGGTCACAGTTCAATTCCTGGT
>NW_006379447.1:0-1463 GCF_000327345.1 Myotis davidii
CCTACTAATAGTCAGTCCTGTAGATATAAATTGAGTTTTATAGGATAGTTTTAGTTCCCAGGAAGCTTTTTACTTGACACTGGTCAAAAGTACTAACATGCCGATGGAAAGCACGGCACTACTCAGCAGTCATTCAAGTCATGGCTTTGTTCTATTTGGAGATAACTTTAAAATCACTTAGTCAAATAAAACTCTAAAGTACTGTAACTGCCAGGTTGCTTTATCTAATTTATGAAACAGAGGCAAAGGAATCAACAATAACCCTCCATTTGCCATTATTAGGTTAGCTATTATTGGAGCCACAGAAAGTATATAACCCTTTAGTTTCTGTTCAGTTGAATTTGGTTACTAAGCTTTGATGGAACTTTCATTTAACCAAATGCCTTTGTTTACAACAATAAGCATGTTAAGGCTTTTGTGTTCTGAATCTGATATGACCATTTTAGTACGTGCCTCCTGCAAAGGCATGCTAAAGTTACAGATTCTGTTCATTTGTGTTTTGTCAAACATTTTCAGTTCAATCCAGCTAGAGTCTTGTTTTTCTTCCTGACTTTAAAAAATTCATCTTTTCTTTATAACGCCTCTATGTTTTCAAGAATATAACCAGGCATTAACAAATGTGAAACTACTTCTCATAGCAGCTCCATCAAAATTGATTTTTCAAAATTAAATAAGCATCTGGTGGGCTGAAAATGTTATATGCCTGATATTTAAGATATTTTGACTGTTGCCAAAAGGCATCAATTTTTTCATGCTGCCTCCCTGGGATGCCATCATATGCCACTGTGTTGCATGGAGCATAGGCTCTGGAGGGTGGCAGCTTCGATTCGCACTTTAACTCTACCATTTACCTGCCTGTGTTCTTGAACTTCTTAGGGAAGTCATTTTTCTCTGACTGCCTTTTATTCAGTGTGGAATAGTGTTCAGATGACTTATCTCATATAGGAGGGAATGTATATAATGCCCTCAAACATGGGATTATTGTTATAGCTTAGTGTGTATGTGTGGCCACATTCTACATACATGTTGTTGACTTGACTGAAACATTATTGGCTCTAAATTAGGTTATAATAGTGGAAATGCAGTTATCCTTTTAGGATTTAATGTTCTAGTATTATGGCCCTATCTACAAGTAACATGGAGCACAGTTAGCATTTTGGATCTATTAGAAGCCACAGCTTGAAGATATATCACCATGAAGATTTTAATTGCTGAAATTGGAACCCATGAAAGAATCAAACCCATATTTCAAATAAATCTTATTACTTTTAAAGTGGAACTTTATTTAAATTCCTTTGAATTGGTAAGTGGCCAAACTTTGGGTTGCACTTTTCTTCCTGATTCCAACAAAGAAAACTGGCCTTTGTGTCACACATTTTTCCCTGGTTGTCATTTACACTTTGCTATTGTTTGTTACTGAATGCAGAGAGAAGGTCTAGGCCAGTGGTTCTCAACCTTCCTAA
>NW_006379448.1:0-1463 GCF_000327345.1 Myotis davidii
TTAGGCTCCTAATTGTTAATTGTCCTGAAGGGAAGATATAAGCACATAGCATCATTTCAATATCAGGCTCCCGAGGAGAGGGGGGAAAGAAGAGCTATACCCAATCTAAACATGGCCTCTGGAGTCTGTGCGTGGGTATTCAAAAACAAACAAAAAGTGAAGCTCTAAACTATAATTAAACCCTCAAATTTCAAGAGAAAAAATAGAGTAATAGAAAGCTATTCGCAAAATTATATCAATAAATTTTAAGCTACATAGTAATTCATGTGTATCAGAGTGCATTTCTACCTTTTTTTTTTTTTAAGGAAGATTCATTTTTCTTTTTCACAGGGCTCAAAGCTCACGTTGGCTGGGAGGAGAGTGGGATGGAAAGAGGCACCAATGGGGAGTAATCTGAGCCTAAGGAGGACAAGGGCACACCTTTGTGGGCCCCACCTACAGAGAATCCCTTCAGAAAGAGGTGAGAAAATTATACTCGACTTTCATTGCTGAGAATGCTAACAACTATCCCAAGTAATATTAATACAAATGTCCTCATATTTCCTTAAAGCAAACCGAAACCTAGTTATCTTTAACTGATACTTAGTTGAAATCATCTCATCTGTTTGGGTACGGAAATGACCTCACTCCTGGGAAGTCCAGAGCTGTGTACCAAAGCAAAACATGGAGAGAGATCCTGGAGGAAATGATAAAGTGATGTTGCCAAGGGAGAAGTTGTTAATCATTTCAATAATTATTTATGCCACAGCTCTGGGGAGTTTTTCTTTCAGAGATATTTTCTTTCATTGAAAGATAACCCAGGACCTAAATATAACTTAGTATTAGCCCAGTGACTCTATGAGAAAGACAGGAAATTGAAAAAACTAAAAGTCAAAATTCCACATGGTAATTAAAGGACAATTCTAAAATTTTTCTACATAACTTTAATAAAAGAACAGCAATACTGCATATAGAATGGAATCTTCCTCCCAAGGCCAATGAAATTGTATTGGATGACATATACAAATAGAGGACTAGACTTGATCTTATCTAACTCCCTTCCATTTCTAGAATTATGTGAATAAAAGCCTTCGAACTTACCTAAATATTTTGGATAAAAATATTCCTAGAAAGAAAGAAAAATAAATAAGTTATCTTAGAAAGTTAAATTTCACTATGGAGTTAAAACAATTTTGAAATGTGTTTTTACTTTAAAGATGCAAATATGTGGACAGAGGAGGAGAGGGGTGTAGGTGAATGTGGAGGAGGGTATAGGGGAATAAATGGTGAAGGCGAAAAACTTTAAATACATATCTTTTTAAAGATGCAAATAAGTTATATACAATTGTCATCTCCACATTATAAGGTTTTTTTCTATAGCAAAACATACTAGGCGTAGATAACTAATAACATTCAGCTAATCAAATGCTTAGTCTTAAGGCAATATTGATCTATTAAATTATGCTTCAAAAATTTCTAATCTG
>NW_006379449.1:0-1463 GCF_000327345.1 Myotis davidii
TTTCTTCTTCCTTGTAACAGATGTATGATTCATTGCTTGTCCTTTAGTGGTCTCCATTTTCATCTTATTACTTTTTCTCTGCTTCTGCTTTCTGACAGCTCTGAAAAACAAGGTGCTAAATTATTTTGTAGAATGAGCGCAGTGAATAATTAGATTGAAGTTTAATTAACTAGTAACCAAATAAGAAAACAGACGGGAAAGAACTTACTGTATTATAAGCATAAATCCTCAGAATCCTACACCATAATAATGAGAGAGAGGCCTGACCAAGCAAACTATTTGAAAAAATTTCCTTGAAAGATGGTTACTACAGATTTAGAACAATCTATTCAGGACAAACACACAACAGAGGTAAATAGTTAAGCCAATGAGTTGGGAGTTTTTTTGGCTGGGGTTTCTTTTTCATTTTTATATGTTTTTACATCTGTACTGCTCAACTCAGCACTTAAATCTCCAAATCCCTGAATTACATTTTTCAGAAAAAGGACAGATAAATTCTGGCAGTTAGCAGAGGTGAAAAAATGAAATAGCACAACAGAAAAAAACTGACAACACTTACAGAGGCTCATCTTTAAGTCCTACGGCTAATATCCTTGCCTTGGTAGGTATCTAAAAGTCCTGACAAGTGCCATACCGGATGTCCACATTTGCAGTCTCCGTCTTCTCGAAGACTAGCTTCAAAATGAACAAGTTGGAACGCACCCTCTAAAAACACTAAACCACACCAGAAAAAAGATCCTTTGTTTCTGGTACTCTCTGAACTAACTTACAGGCAATCTATAGCTGAGAAAGAATGCCTCTGTTCATTCTCTTTTTCCAAGCTAGCAGAATCATGCCATTAATCATATCACGAACCATGGAGGAGCTGGGGCTGCCAGCCCTGGCAGACTGGAACCTTCCCATGGCTACGCAGCAACATCAACTGTTAGATTCATCCTCCTAAAGTACAACAAACCCCAGGGAGAAGCTTATTCTTGATCTTCCCAGGACCAAAACCTGTGAAAGAAACTTCATGAACTATATATAATTCCCCAATGAACCAAATTCAGGCCTCACTTTTTGTTCATTCAGCATATATGCGAAGTGTTAGGAATACAAAAATGAGTGGGCATAATCTTTGGACTTAAATAAGCTGAGAGAATGAGACAAAGCAGGTATCACCCCTCCCTTTCTTTCCCATCTTTTTAGGGGGAGAAATTGAGGCTATGAAATCATCCAGTGAGGAAGTGGCAAAATGAGCTTGATTCTAGAACCTGTGCTCTTAGTTACCTTAATACGGCATACTCTACTATAAATTATTTAGGTGTGCAAAAGCCTAAGCATATAGTAATCACTAAATAAATATTAGCTATTATCACTAGCTCCATGACTATTATTCTTGGAATTTTGCTTGACAACTAAGTTTTTCCATATTTATAGATTTTGCACTATGGACTGGGGTATCCTACCAGATTATAAAGCAA
>NW_006379450.1:0-1463 GCF_000327345.1 Myotis davidii
TTTCTTTTGCTCAACCACTAGAGGTATGGAGAAAGCGACTTATATCCTATTCTAACA
Source organism: Myotis davidii (assembly GCF_000327345.1). NCBI lineage: Eukaryota > Metazoa > Chordata > Mammalia > Chiroptera > Vespertilionidae > Myotis > Myotis davidii. Next base: position 58 of record NW_006379450.1, read on the forward strand.
ACCTAAAATAGCCCAGGAGTTAGGATTTCTGAAATACTTGAATATGCCTACTTATTTAGTCCTAGTGACAGAGACACGATGTGGTCAAATAACCTATCCATTAATGAGAGACAAATGAAGGTAGCATTATATTATCTCCTAAGTTTGAATGTGTAAATCACAAACTGTCTCAAAGTTCAGCACATTTTTACTCGACAGCAGATGATTTGCTTTCAGATTTTCTCTTCTCCTGCCTCCTACTTGGAGGTATTAGATTGAGAGCTTAGAGAAATATCAACTATTATTATACTAGAATTTCTTCTTGGCTAACATTTTTCTTTATCCATCATCATTTGCCACTTCTCTAAGGAACTCATGATCAAATCTACATGTGTCCTATGAGCAAGGAAAGTTTTGATTACAAGATTTTGGCAGTATTCTAATATGTTGGAATTTCAGTCCTTTTAAGAGTTGTCCACCTGACATTTTTCTTCCCTTCTATATTTCTTTTTTCTTTCCCTGTCATGGTCTAGAATTTTGATTTAGGTGGTTTCATTTTATCCCAAATTCACTGCATGGGGGAGGTATCTTTAAAATATGCTCAAATGCACAAAAAAATATAGCTTTGTAAAGGAAACCAACTACACTTCAAAAAAGTTTTGCTTAATGAAAACGCCGTTGTCGACCAGGAAGAAAGATCATTTGGAGGGAGTAACCAAGTAAATTGCACCAGATGCTGTATTTGTGATGTCACTTACCCATCACAAACCACAGGGTTTATATTCTTAACATGATCATGTAGCAGATCTTAGAGATTAGGGGTTTTGTTTTTTAAAAAGGCTGAATGAATTATGTCTCTGGCAGTGTATCCTAAATGAATTTTCTCACTGATGGTTTCTCACTGGAAACTGTTGAATTGTTATATCGAGTGGCCATTGTCATTTCAGTAACCCTTCGGAAATATTTTGAAGTGACATTAAAAAATCTGACCCTGACTGAGAATAATTGGAGTATATAGTAGGCAGTTGGTGTTTTTTTACTTGAAAATAATGCCAGTTCCTTACAGTGCTCACCTGTAGCTTTGGGCCAGTGCCATGCTATGTCCTAAGTGTACATACAAAGTCACTCAAAAGAATGGAGTTTGTGGTTGCGCTTTGGAATGTTTCTTGTAGAAGTTTTAAGTTTGGAATGACTTGACAGAGTTCATTCTAAAAATAGGATGAAGTCCTTGCTGTCGGGCATGGTTGAGACCTGATCTTTGCACTACAGAGTAGCATAGTCCTTGGAGTCAGGAATTTTAATATAAAGGAAGTTCTGTTGTCTTTATTTTTTGTAACATAAACCCTTCCCCTAGTGATTCTCAATCAGGCATGATTTTTGCCCCTCAGGCAACATTTGGAAATGTGTGTGTGTGTGTGTGTGTGTGT
>NW_006379451.1:0-1464 GCF_000327345.1 Myotis davidii
AGTGGCATTAAGTACATTCACATTATCTTATTTTTTAAAATACTTTAGTCTGAAGTCTTAAAATGCCCATCAGAGTGTGAGCTCTTAGAGTGCAGGAACTGAATCTTATTCTCATTTGTTTTTCTAGAGTCTATACTATGCGTAGCACATGCACATAGTAGGTTCCCAATAAATATTTGTTGAATGGGCAAAATCTTTGTTTTCAGGTTGTAGTTGTTTCAATATTAGTTAGGATTTGACTTTTACAAAGACTAAAAAGCAGTGGCTTACAATGGATGGAAGTTAAATTCTCCCTTAACTAATAGTCCAAATCTATACAGCCCGGGCTAAATTGATGACTACTATTTTGGGACCCAGGTTCCTTCTATCTTGTTGTTCTGCCATTTTCCACATAATCTTTCTTCTTTGTAGTTTTAGATCATTGGTACTCCAGATTCAGCTGACTTGTCTATATTCTGTTTAGCAGGAAGAGGAGATGGTGAGAGGATGGTATTCTCTTTCTCATTAAGTGCATGACTTTAAAGTTGCACACATCACTTCTGCCTTCATCCCAAGGAAGGAGAGGCTTAGAAATTTAATCTTTGGCTGGATGGTCATAAGCTCATGAATACTTCTATTATTATATTGAAAGGAAGGATAGGTATTGGAGCCAGGGAGGCAACCAACAGTTCCTGACAGTGTTCATTCATATTTTTTACGTTACAGTTAAAAGTTTAATTGGAGTTGAGGGTTTTACTGCTAATATTAAATGTTCATTCAAAACTGAAAGGTTGAGAGTGATGATGCAACAAAAGATTCGTAATTGGTGTTATTGAATTCGATCTTTTTTCAGCACTTACAACATAAGTCTTGGATGAACCTGTATATAAAACTTGACATACACCTTGTGAAGCTGAGTCATAAGATAGAAACCCACCTTATTAAGAACATTTTACCTTATTCTTTAGGAAATAGGTTGACAGAGTTTGAGAGCAGTGTGTGAATGTGACAGATTGGGGTCATGAAAAGATAATCTGGTGGATCCCCGTGGATTGTTGGGTGAAATCCAAGCACATTAATATGGTATACAAGGACCCACCTTCTTGTTTCACCCCAGCTCGGCATCTACCTTTACCACGTATGTTTTGGTCACACTGAATAAGAGACAGTTTCTTGACTGTTCCTCATTGTTATATATCTCCCCGTCTTCCAGCAACTCAGCTTGCCATTTGTATTACCTTTTTAAAATAGAAATTTGGAGGTAAAGAAAAGGAGAGGAAGGGCCTAAAAACTGGAGGAGTGAGCCTACTTAGATCCATCTGTGTGTTTCTGCCATTCATTGAGTGCTCTGGTCCTCCAGGAAGAGTGTGAAGTGCTCCTCATCGGCCATCCTTCTTCATTCTCTCAGAACTCCACTGGGGCATACCATCGTCCATGTGATACACAGGAGGAACTGGGGCAGAAGTTCAGTGACTTACTCAAGGT
>NW_006379452.1:0-1464 GCF_000327345.1 Myotis davidii
AAATTCGGTCTATAAATGACGACAACAACAACAGCAACAACTAAACAAACAACCTAACATCAAGCAAACCTCAGAGCTACCATTCCTGTCCATTTGATTTGGGGGGGGGGGTCTGACACACAGAACATGCAGGAAAGACAAGGGGGTGCACCTGAGCAGCTACCGCCACAAACCCCTGCTCCAAATACACCTGCTTCAAATATACTTCCAAACAATATAACCTCTGCCTGTTATGTACACCCGGGGCTCAGGGAGGGAGGGGGACAAAGCAGCCAGCTGTCTTCTCTAACAGTCATTACTATAAACTAGGATTATAATGGCAGGTTGCTATGTACACCTAGTCCTGTGGCAGGAACCATGGTAAGGGGGCAGAGCTGGGAGGTGAGAGCAGCCCTCTCTGTGTTGCCACAGTAGAGCTAGGAGAAAGCGGGAGGAGGAGGCCACCCTGGCGAGCCAGTGTCGGCAGATGGCTTCGGCTTTCAGCTGTAATTTTGTCCTGTCCTGAGCTGGGAGGGATGGGGCAGGGGACCGCCATGCTGCTGGAAAAGAGGAGGCAGCTTTCACAGGCAGCTTGGGGTGGAAATCCGCAGCTGCACAGAGATCCAGCAAACACAGAAGAACCACCGGAGACAGGGAGGAGCCCTCTCACTCAGCTGGACAGCACTCTCCCCGCTCTGCCTGTCTCACCAGGAACCGTCTCCATAGCTTCTCTAAATGGCCAGGTTCCCCTTTTGTGACAGCCTTAGTAAAAATTTCCCAACATGACATTTTCAGGATAACAATTTGCAAGAGCAGGCAAATAAAATTATACATATCATGGGGGCATGATTCTTAACAGCTCATTGCGGAGGTTCTCTGAATATATACAATGTTTTCTAGGCTTTATTCTTAAATTGTCCCACCTGGGGGGAAAAGGCAAGGTTGGGACAAGATGTGAAATTCATCTCAAATGTGACAGCCCTGAAACTGTCTTACTGGTAATGCTTTGTTGGCACAAATAAAATATTTTCACATTGAATATAAAGGGCAGGATCTGGTTCCACTTCTGCCCCATGTCCCAGAGGTCTTCCTGTTTCATGTTAGGCATTTTTACGGAGCTCTCTGAGTGGCTAATTTTGTAGTGCCGTGTATGAAATAAGTAGCATATGTATTATTTCCAACTTATAAAGTCCTGCATTCAAATGCCATAAAAATCACTGATTTGGGGAACATACATATTAATAGTATTTAGTTTCTGATTGTTCATGCTGTCCAACTAAGAAAAGAGATCAGAGGATTCATTGAAGTGACTTACATGTTGCTATTGGAAGATGGTTTCATGTAGTTAAACCTTTAAGATAGTTATTGCATCAAAAGATGAATTATTTTGGTAACATACAAAGTCATGAGCCACCTTATATGTTTGTAAAATTAGAATTCAAGCCTACTGGCTTTACCCTCCAGTTCAACTCTGATATAATCATC
>NW_006379453.1:0-1437 GCF_000327345.1 Myotis davidii
TAGCCTATGGTAAACTTGATTTTATCACGTGTCATCTCATTAAAGTCGCAGGACCTATCCATGATGCTTAGTGAGAACTAACTGTACTGTTAAAAGTTACGCGATAGAATTGATTTCTAAAATACTTGATTTCCTCTTTTCTTTGTTGCTCACCTAAGTGGACTCATGTTGTGCTTTCACATTTAAACCTTCTTTTGTTTCCACGTGACCTTTCTGCCTCTGTTTCTGCTGCCGTAGATCATCTTCTGCTCCTCCTCACGTGGTGTTGCTGGGCCACGCTTCTAAGTGACCACTCACTTTCCCCTTTGGATTTGTTTTCTATTCATTGTCCAGAAGGGTGTTTCTGAAACATTGCTTTCCTTATATCATACTTCTTCTCAAGAAACCACAGTAAGTCCATATTTCCTCCCAGGTCAGAATATCCTCACGTGGCAACTCCTCATGTTATTTGCCATATCTGGTGAAAACAAAACGCAGTGACCTCTACAGTCTTAAGGTTTTCTGCCATTACCTTTCATTTCTGAAGAGCCTGATTTTGATGATGATAATACCGATATGTTTTAGGGTAAGATATTGATTGATAGAGTATTTTTCCTGTAAGGGTTATGTGTATAGTCTATGAGCAGGTAAGATGTTTACTGCATCATTTTCAGAAGCTATTGTTGACAGTAGTTTTAAAAATTCTTTTCCACCCTACTAGTGATTGTGCTCGTTGACAGGAGAGATAAAAATATGTAATAGAAGTTTCTCTCTTTACAAAGACTATAATCTTGATTGGATCGCAAAGAGGTGGTGAGCCTTGTCTCTGTTACCAGGCTTTCTGATGGATGTGCTACAGGGAAGGCCGCTATGTTTTATGGTCCCTGCTAAAGGAAAATCATATCCACATTAAGCACACTGGAGAACACTTCATGGAAGAGGTGGATATTGACATTTTCAGGATGACTACATGCTCAACAAATGAAAATGTAGATGGAAAAGAAGGCAAAAAGGAACATGCATTTTTCAGGCCAGAAGGGAGTCAGATTGGACCTACGTGTATGGTTTGGGAGACGTAGCAGAGCCGATGAGCTAGCATATGTGGAAGGGGGACATGGATGTACTACTGAGGAAAGTAGATGACATTCTATGGCAGACAATAACCACTGTGGGCTTTAGAGCAAGGTGCTGGCCTAGTCAAAGTCGTGTTTGAAGAATTTGTCCTGGAAACTGGTGAATGGATAGAGATGAGACACTACACAGAGGAAGATGGATTTGGAGACCAATTGAAATTGTCTCTAGGAATATAAGGTGGTTCAAGGTTAGAAAATTCAATACATTATTTAACCATTATAACAACTAAAATTTAAAAAAATAACTTCCATGGGTGTTTTTAGAAGCTTGATATAATTTATCATCTATTTTTAAATGAAAGAATAAAATATAAAAGGATAAAAT
>NW_006379454.1:0-1464 GCF_000327345.1 Myotis davidii
TTAGACAAGACTGTGGGGGAGTGATCTAAGGACCATGTCTTGTAGGGTATGGTGAATATCATATGTAGGTTGGAAAGCCACGAGAGAGCTTGAAACAAGAGAAATCGGATTTGTTTCTTATTTTTAAAAAAGAGCATTTAGACAGCTTTGCGAAAAAATGAGGGTAATGTGGGCTTTGGTGAAATAATGGTAAAAAGGTGAGAAATGATTAGATCTGCTAAAAGAATGGAGGAAAAATGTTAGAAAAATAGAAATGAAGAATAACATTGAGGTTTTGACCCTGAATGACTGGATATGGGAGAGAGAACAGACTAACCTATGGCTCTTCACTCCTGTACTTTCTACTACTGTCCAATGGTAGAGGCATTCTTACTTAATCTCCAAGGAAAACTGTGAAGTAAAAATGCACAGTAAAAAATTGCTCTTTTGTTTTAAATTTAAAAAGCAAGAAAGAAATCATTAGTGGGGTTTCATATTTTTCTACTTCTCTCCTGACTTAAAATCCATGGTAAAGGTAATTATAGCCTAAAAAGCTTCCGAGAGGCAATAACTATTTCATACATAAATTGAGCTTTTGAAACATGTTTTTGGCTAAGCAGTGGAAGGCATTTTAACTCCCTTTCTTTCTGGGGTAAGAACGGCAACATTTTGTTTATTTCCTCGTGGCCTAGTAAACTCGGGGTTTAGGGGAAACAATGCATCAGCTGTACTCTGGGTGTGAACAGAGAATTCCGGACAGCAGTTGCTCTCAGATGCCTGAAATAGCTTTTGGACAGCGTGCTCATTCGGGCTAGACAGATATCGTTTGTGCACTGTGTCCTCATGTAGCACTCTCTTTCTTCCCTGTCCTCTGAGATTCTGCCAAGCACAGAAATGGACCCAAGATTGGCTTTTGGGACCAGATTTGGGGAGAAAATGTTGTTTATAGCAAGACACTGCTCAGGGTCCCGGGTTGGACCGAACCCCTTAGTTTCTCTTCTTGGCCCACAGACTCCACTTCTATTTGCCCAACATGTGACTCCTACTGGAAAGCCATCGCTAAGCCAAACGCATCCAATCTAAGCCCACAATCATTTCACATGGTAGAATGTGAATCTATTACCTGTAATAACCTTTTGAATTATCATTTCTTATGGGTCTAAGAGTAATGATGATTTTTCTCCCAGTTCTTTCTACTGCCACCTATATTAGTGTCATTACTGAGGTAATAGCCGGTGGAAAAGAAGAGAAGCATTTTATTTCTTATCTTTCACTCACTCTCCTTGATAGTGAACATGGGGCTCAATTAAAAGAACATCAATATGTGTTGTAGAGGACAATGGGGTCTTTACAATGCCCTCAGAGAGCAAGCAAGTCTGGGCCTTGACTTTGCCCTTCATCAGAAAAATCCTCACTGAGGCTCTTTTGTATTGTTTCATATCACACTTTCGGGAACCCCCTAAGATTGGGCCAATTTTCCAAGAG
>NW_006379455.1:0-1464 GCF_000327345.1 Myotis davidii
CCTCAACTCAATATCGCATCTGCCTTAAGGGTGAAAAACACATCAACAGCTCCATGGCCATGGGAACCAAGCAGGGCTTGCTCTTTAGCTAAATATGCTCGCTGAGGGGCAGAGTCTAATGCCTTATTTATGAAGATGAACGAGCACGGGCAGGGATATACAGAAAGTGGAAGACGAGGTAACCAGTAAACGCCTCTGAGAACTTATTTCTATGTCATCATTCTTGGGATGTTGAAAATGAAGATGCTTTACCTGCTGCCTGGGGCTGAGATGTCTCATGCTGACTCCTCCATAGGCAATGTGCAATCTAGGGACACATTTTCACAGATTTGCTTTACTTTACTCTTTGCTGGCTATTTCTATCCTTATCATCAGTCTGTTGGGAAACGTTAACTGCCAGCCCTTTAGGAGGACAACATAATTGACAGCAAAAACTCTGAGTTATCTTTGGAACAAATAATCCTACTGATTCTTGGGTTAAAATTCCATCTGTAATTTACTTTCTTTGTTCCTTTACTTTCAATGATGTCTGTGTTTTCATTGACTGGTTCCTAGTGTTTGCTGTTTAATAACAATTTGAAAGAAGTCTTGAGATTGTTGACAGTTGTAGCAAATTACTGAAATTTTTATGGCATTTCTGCCACTCACTTTCTATGTTTCAATACTAAAAAGTTCTACTCATTGGGTACCTCCTATGTGCCAAGCACTATGCTAGAAGCTCTGCATACCTTATTGTTAATTTTTATAACAAGTCTGCTCAGTGTCCGTGCTACCACTCTCATTTTAAGGATTGCCTCACGATGGCACCGAGATTAGCTACGGAATTTCTGCACACTAGCTGTTTTCTTGTTTAAAATTATATTTCGGTTGGTTTTTATTGTGTGTGTTTAGGGAGAGTCTTGCTGGCTTTGCCAGTTGATGAATGCACATTCACTTCTTCACACACATCTTCCTGCCATGTCAATAGCACCTCATTCGCTTTTGTAATTGTTTCTGATCCTTTTCAAGTTAAAGCTGCTTAACTCTCCCTTCCGCAGTGCATCAAAGTGGGCTGCTGGCGGTTGATAGGCATTATCAGAGTCTGCAGATCAGAAGATATTTCATCAAATAGAGTGCTTTGGCTCTGAGAGCAAGTGACTGGGCATTTCTTTCCTTCATAGTGATGGAACGTTAGTAAGAATTAACTAATTTGTTATCTAAATGGATGTATTTGACTCAAAGCCTTAAAACTATGCTAATACTACCTTGTACTGAAATTTCCAGAAACTCTAGAGGGTATTGCCTTTGAGCACACAAAAACTGTACTATTTCTAAATGCTGGGTTCGTAAGAGTCAGAATGCATACCATATTAATTGGATTTCTTTAATATTTACCAACATGCTATCAAATAAAGAGATACATATCTAAAGTGCATGAACCAAAATTTTTAAAATATGGATACAAAGTCAGCAACTTAGGAAACA
>NW_006379456.1:0-1464 GCF_000327345.1 Myotis davidii
TGTGTGTTTTGATTAAAGTGAAAAAATTACCTGGGTTTGGAGGGTCCTCCCCATAATGTTAATCTGATTTATATGAAAGAAACGACTACAGAGCATTGCGTTGTTTATTCTTATGGAGTATATGTCAAATGTGAGATTGGAGATTATTAAGGCCTGCCAGGCAAATAGGCTCTGACATGGCAATGGGAGGGAAGATGACAGCTGGCTAGATGGGATTTTATTTTGGAAACTTTGATGAGTTTCATAAGGTGAGTACCACATAAACATTTGAAACATTGCCACCTTTGCGAGGTTAACCATGATTATATTTGGTAGGTAAACTCACATTTAGTGCTTGAAAGCCTCCAGGGTAGAGTTCACAAATTGGTAAAAATTTCCTCTTGAAGTTTAGGTGGGCCATTGACCACTCAGTGACTGAAAGCTGTTTGTAATTTGGAGGTGGAGGACAGCCAATGTGCAAGGGAGGCTAGGGTTTACATCACAAGTGATTGGTGATATTAGTCTCAACAGAAAGACCAATGAGTAAAAGGATACCATGGCCTTATCTTTCCTTTACAGAGAAGATAGAGAGGTAAAGAATTAAGGGGGGTGTGGTAGACACCTTGAAGACAGACAATGCCAAGCGTTACTTCTCTCTCTGCTGGAATGCCACGTTTATTACTGCTGCCTGGTGTTTGCTCATTCATGGGAGGATTTGGGTCTCGCATACTGTGGAAATGAGATGAGCCACACTTTGCGTGTAGAACAAAAAGCCTAATTTGTAAGTTTGTTGTTTAAGCTGGCTGTGTTCTGTGATAGGTTCCAAAATGCCAAATGCAATTACAGTCATTGTTTTCAAATAAATGTCATAATTAATACAAAATGGCCACCTTCTTTTCACACTTTTTGTTTGGTGCAGGACAACAACGTATTCAATTTAATTGGTGTCTTTTAAATGATTTCACAATACTTTAAACTATCCAGGTGCAGAATTACTGCAAAAACCATCTCAGTGAGGACTCCATTTGACTATATATGATTTGCAGAGATGTTTTTGAAAATTAAAAGCAGGAAGGGCTCTCTACATACCACAGGCAGGTGCCACCTAAACAATAGTGAGAAGAATATAGATGAATATTTAATTCTTCATAGTCTTTAAGGAGATGAAAGCATGATGCTTATAACCTATAAACCCTCTCAATGTTTAACATCCCACATGATCAGAAAGTACTTTTTATACCTAAACCCAGATTTATTCTCCTTTGCTCTTTAATGAATTCTCTGGAAATAAAGGTCTCTCCTATATGATAAACCAAAGGCACATTAGCTTTTTCCACTAGAGAAAGAAGAAAATCATACCCTTTATAAATCCCAACCTGTCATTTTTTATAATGCTTCAGAGGTTTTTTTGAGTTGAAGGGACACCACCACTAAATAATCTCTCAAAGAATATTATCATCCATCCATCCATCCATCCATCCATCC
>NW_006379457.1:0-1464 GCF_000327345.1 Myotis davidii
GGAGAGAAATTTAGGCAGATACAGACAACTGACGGCCCAGGGTCTCAGACGGCCCCGGTGGGTGTTCAAGCCTGGGTCAGGTCAGAAGGTGAGCAGGTCATCTGGTCCTTCGTTCTTCCCTGAGAGATCTGGGGGGTGAGGTGGCGGCAGGGAGAGGGCAGGGAGAGGCTAGAAGGGGAGGGCCCAGGCCCTCAGCTCTGATCCCTGCCTGCTCTGGGCTGGCCTCTCTCTCCAGGGCCGGCTGAGGGCCCGAGCGGCCTTGGTCTGGCCCCGGCCTGACCCGAGGAGTGAGGACAGCCCACCCTCTGACCCCTGCAGCTGGGCCCAGGCCTGGTGCTTGAGCGGCCGCCTTCGGATTTGGGTCCCTTCTCCCTGAGGGACACCACCCTCGCAGCCTATGTGGGTGCTGGGGCAATAGGGCGACATGCCTACAGTCTCTGGCCTCCTCTGTAGGCCTGGGGAGTCAGCCGTACGTGGCATGAGCACCTGGCACAGCCACAGAGCCTGCTGACAGGCTGCCTTCACTCAGCACCCTCCCCCGGAGGCCTCAGCGCACAGCAGCCCGGGGCCCCTCTCTGCCGGGCTCCTTGACCCTCCCGCCCCCTGCATCAAGGCCCGTCCAGTGCCCGGCTGGACCTGGGGAGGCTGCCCAGCCGCGGCAGTGGTGTCCTGGCATTCTTCCTCCCCTCCCCAAGCTCTGCCCCTCCAAGAGGCGCTTGCTTTTCTTCAAAATGCCCCACTTCTTACTCCGAGGCCTGGCCCCAGACCTTTGTGTGGCCAGCTCCTGGGCGCTCAGACATGCCCTCAAGACGTGCCCTCTCTGGCCGCTCTCTGGCACGTCACCCCGCTTCCTCCCTCCGCATTCACCCGCTCCTGCACTTGCTTGCTTGTGTCTTATCTGCCTCTCCCTCAGGGACGCCATGTTTATTATTAATTCATGAGGGAACGGATCGTGACCTGACTCCTGCTCAGAGCTTCGAATGGGCTCCGTGGCTAAAGGCAAAGTGGACCCGGATTTAAATCCCTGCTCTGCCAGTTCCTAGCTGAGTGACCATAAACAAAGGGCCTCCAACCCCTGGGCCCCCATTTTTCTCCTCTGGAAAGTGGGACTAACAACAGCTCCCATTTGGGGTTCAGCGGAGTGCTGGCGAGCTCGCGGGTGAGGGTCTTGGGGTGCGGGGACAGGGAGCTCCTGCAAGGGGCCCTCCAAGGGGGTGGGGTCCAGTCCGGGCAGGCTCTGGGCCTCAGTTCCTCCATCTGAGAAATGAGCAGACTCGTGTTTTATGAAGATACAGAGAGAGTGTTGGTAAAACACTTCCGAGCAGTTATCTGCGGAGCCCAGGCAAGGAGCACACGCTGGGAGTCAGGCGGGCCTGGGCTTGTGCCGCAGCTGGGACAGTGGCCAGCGGTGTGATCTCGGCAAAACATGTAGCCTCGCTGAGGCTGGGTCCCCATCCAGAGGGG
>NW_006379458.1:0-1464 GCF_000327345.1 Myotis davidii
CAACAGAATGACTATAATAATAATTATAAGTATGCAATCATGTAATAATAATGAAAGTGTGTGCAAAATGCAGTTGTGCCATAAAAAAGAAAATTAAAACAAGATGGGAGAGGGCACTCATTTAGTAAATGCTCTAAGTTTGCATGGAAAATGGGAAACATGGGCATTCTAGGCAAGGGATAGTGTGTGCAAAGGCCCGGGGTCATGAACTTGAGGTGCATTCAGGGTGCTCCAGGTCATTTCATGTCAGGAGTACAGAGTCTGGAACTGGGGGACAGTGGACAAAGGCTTCGGAGCTGAGCAGGGACCAGGGTCTAGGGCTTTGTTCTGGAAAAAGAGGAGCGGGGAGATAACAGGGATGGGATATTGATTTTGCCTCCTAGGAGGGTCTTTCCAGTGAGTGTGGAGGAAACGGACCCTTCATTAGGGCTTTGCACACAATGCAAAGTATACAGACTTCTTGAGACAACTACTTGACTTACAGTGACCACCCTACTCTTGTGTTCCCAGAGGAATTTCGATCTCTTCGCTTGTCCTTTTCTCCAAACCTGGACGACTACAACCCGGACATCCCTGAGTGGAGGAGGGACATCAGCAGAGTCATCAAAAAGTCCCTGGTGGAAGTGAGTGCACACGGTTCTCTCTTGCCCAGGCTGAGAAGGGACTGTCCCTGAAGAACTACACGGTGAGGGAATCCTTATGCAAAGAAACGACAGGAGAGACCTGGAGCCCCTGGGAGATCTGTCTGATATCTGCAGAGCTGAGCTCCGTGATTGCAGATGCATCGTAGATGCTTCTGGGGGGTGAAGCTGTAAACAAATATGTGGCCATTAACTCTATTTAGAGAAGAGCGTGGGAGTTTGTGATACAGTCATATCGCAGAGTTCATGATGAGCCATTAGTACATATAAAATCAGCTTCTGGTTTTCCGTGTCTTAATGCTGAGAGACACAGTGTGAATCCAATTAGGAAGAGCAGCCCTGGGTTCCAGCTCCACAGACGGTGAGCATAACAGCACAGTGAGCACTCGGAACATGACGGTTAGTCATCCTTCTATGACCAGGTCTTTTAAAGGCATTTGTTGCCTACAACAGCCCTGACAGGAAGGTATTATTTGTCCTCATTTTGCAGATTGAGCAACTGAGGTTCAGAGGGGTTAACTTGCCTAATGCCTCAAAGCAAGTAAGTGATGAAGGTAGAACGTTGAATTGAAGGCTCTGAGTCCAATGTCTGGGTTGTTACCTGGGAAACACAGCTCCTGGGGTTGCTGGGAAAATAACCAGGTGATGCGATGTGTCCCTCTCCAAGCAAATGTCACTGGCATTTTGAGAAGACACCTTCTTTTAGATACACTGCCCTGTGTGTACTCCGCTTTCATGAATGATCAGAGGAGGGATGTCTGCTTCTGGAGCTGCTTGGAATGATTGCACACACCCAGAAATTCAGAGCTGAGAGACTTTTTCC
>NW_006379459.1:0-1464 GCF_000327345.1 Myotis davidii
TAACCTCACTTCCTGCTGCCTCAGTTTCTTCATCTATAAATAGGTACAAAAGTCCTCCATCACAGGAGATAAACAGGCATAAAATCTTCCCTGTGTGCCTCACTGGGGCTCCAATTTTTTCACATACTTCAAAAAGCTCCACGTCAGTTAGTTCTAATGATTGGTTTATATGACTCTTCCTCCAGAATTTCTCACCCTGTTGACATGTTAGTCTGGGTGGTTCTTGCTGATGAGGGACTATGCTATGCATTGTAGAGTGTTTGACAGCATCAGTGGCCTCTGCCTACTAGATGATATAGTACTTCCCCAGCTAGGACATCCCAAAACATCTCCAGACATAATTGTCAGATGCCCCCTGGAGGCAACCCTGCCCCTTTAAGAACCACTCCCTAAAACTCTGAGTAACCTGACTAATAATAATAATAGCAGCAGTGATAGCTATCATTTTTTTAGTCATCACCAGGTGTCAAGCACAGTTCAAAGCTCTATGCATGAATTATATAGAATTTAATCCTCTCAACACCAAAAGGGTGGGGGATTTTAGGCATATTTTATTGATAAATTGGATCACAGGGAGGTAAGTAACTTCCTCAAGGTGTGTCTTATTCTCATCTTTTCCATCCCCAATACCTAGCATGTCACCTGATACCATAGAAGCTCAATAACAATTTAAGGAATACATGAATGAATGATCGAAAGAACAAATGAACAAATGAATGAATGAATGAACGAATGAGATGGTCTCCTCCACTATAACAATCCATCTTTCTTCACCTTTCAGGAACAATGACCTGTCAGTCTCTTCCAGAGTCCCATGGTACCCCATAAAGTAGTTTAACTCATTAGAGAAATCCTCCCCAGAAATGACTCTTCTAAGCTATCTAGCAATTTCCTTGAGTTTATGCTACTCTGGATACTCTGTGTTTGTACTAATAGCCGTAATAACACCTTCTGGCTTAGCTTTATGAGGAGATCAATCAATCCAGACAAGAATACTGGTATTATCAGATAAATACCATCAATCTAATTTTCAACCTATCAGTCACTTCTTTCAGAACTTTAAGAGATACAATGATACTATTTTCCAGCTGAGAAAACACCACACTGAAAAACCTCCCAGATACCGGGTTTCTTATGGACACTATGTACAGTGCTGCTCAGAGGAATAACATGAGAGAATGCTGTCTGGTCTGTAAGTGTGGACATTTTCAACCAATGAAGTGATGCGAAGGGCAAACCATAATGTTTGATTCTTGATTTACAGTTTCAGCATTTAAACCTACTTAGCCTACAGAAACTGGAGAGAAACACAAGTTGAAATCCTTCAGTTACAGCAAATGGAGATCCTAAAGTTCCCCATATCCAGGACTGACACTCGAAACAGAGAAATGCTTCTGTTATAAAGCAAGGAACTCCCATGTTTCTCGACTCTGCTAAAATTCTACAAAGTATTTCACCTAAAAC
>NW_006379460.1:0-1464 GCF_000327345.1 Myotis davidii
ATATTTTCCTAGCCTTTTACCAGTTTTACAACCTAAGAATGTATCTCAAGAACCTGGAGCTGTCCCTTTGAAATGTGACCATCAATAAGTATAGGGAGCCAAGCCCCCAGTCTCTGTGGGAAGGTAGGAACCTAAATAAATGCCACTTAGCAAGCACCTATGGCCTAATCACCTAATCGCATGGGCCAACCTCCTAGAACACCCACCAGTATGTTTCACTAGATTGCCTCAGTGCTTAAGAATCCTTCCACCTTTTGTTCCTCTATTTCAATACAATCGACTCCCATTGCAAAAGCCTGGAATAAAGTCTTCCTTGTCTGTTTAATTTTGTCAGATGCAACTTTTTGCACACTTCAAAGAGGCACATTTGGTTATCATTGGAGCTTTGATTCTCAGTCTTTTCTTTCTTCTTCTGTACATACTCACCGTCCTCCTAGGTTGGCTAAGTCTGGAGAGACAAGGATAATGTGCTTTTCTGGTTGGTGGAGGAACTAATCAATTAACTTGGAAGCATGGCTACACAGAATGGTAACTGATAGATATAGCCCCGCCAGCAAAGCAAGTATTCCAGCCCTCTCTCTCTGAAGTGCAGTATACACAGTACACGATAATCTAAAATGTGTTCTTAGATAAAGAGGTTTCTAGTAGTAATGTCTGATATTAAGGGGCTTGCCGTGCATATATCTGTATTTGAGATACTTAAAAGGAGTTGAATTTGGTCCTGAGCGATGGAATCTGAGCCTTAGGACATCCGCTTGGTGTAGAGCCAGCTGCCTCCCATATGCGCTGAAGAATACGGCTGTATTTCAAAAAGAGTGATAAAATATTTATTGAAAAAGAAAATAGAGCACATGTGCAGAAGCTACTTTTCCAAGTAAATAACCTGGTAACTTTATTTTTGTCCCTGAAATTTCCAATGGCACCAGTCAACATCATAAGCTAATGGTTGAGAATGAAGCTGTACGTAAGTCATGCCAGGCCAGGAATTTAAAAAACAAAACAAAATAAGCAAAACAAAAAATGCACTTTCTTGTCTGGATGAAATACTATAATTTAAAAATAGCCAGGAGGATTTTTTCTGCAAAATTTATTTTCAATATATGTAGCTGCTAGGCTATGTGCTAATTTGTGGGTTAATTCCAATTTTTACTAGAGAGTAATGCATCCTAGAAGGGGGAAATGGACTCCTAATGAAAGAGATAACTTGTCACAATATTGTTTTCTTTATATGTCATATGATTCTGATCGGGTTTCTCATATTTTCGAAGTAAAGAAACACACACCACCAGAAGAGTGCTCATCCTACACCAAATAGGTTTGCATGTTGAATGGAACAAACACCGTCCTATTGTCACTTGAACTTCACAATGAAGTGTTGCCATTTCATAAGAATCCTGACCTTCTAGTGGCACATTTCTGTGGGTCACACTTCTGCTCGGTGTTTATTACTACATTTTGTAATAA
>NW_006379461.1:0-1464 GCF_000327345.1 Myotis davidii
ATTATATTTTTAGTTTAGAATATTTTAATTTAATTTTTGCATTAAGAACCCCATATTATCATTTAGGAGCCCTTGCAAACACCAATAATGCTCCATACACTATACATTCATATATTTAATATCTATAGGTATGTAGGGAATGTTATAGGTATCGGAGACACAACACACCACAATCAAGAAGTTAGATGCTCAAAACTGGAATTTCTAACTTTTTATGTTTCTTGCCTTTTCCTGAATCTACCCACTCGCCCACCCTACAAGTTCAAAATTATATACTTAAAGAGCCACCATATGAAAATTCAGTCATATGTTGTTTTAACTCTTATGAATGAACTTAGCACTTGGAAATCTATGCCTTCTGCCTAAAGGAATGGTCACTCATGGATTCCACAAATATCACTATATAGATGATGTCCAGGTGTATAGCTTTAACCCTACCTTCTGTTCCATTGTTTACTCTCTTAATTTCCAATTTCCCCCTGAAAATTTCTATCAAGTTATACACCAGGGTGTGGTATGTTGTGTCTTTCTTAGAGGGGATAGAATTAGAAGTTGGGTGAGAGTAAATCTGAATGATTACAGCTTCAGTTGTATTTGCAATACTATATAAAGGTATTGGTGGTGCTGCATAACTTTCACATATTAAATGAAATATGAATAAATCATGTTGAGAAATGTGATCATAGACTAACGAGATATAGAGGAATAAGAGGTGAGAGAACAAGGGAATACATATGGATCAAAATGAATAAAATAAAAGCTAGTAGTCTTCACTGTTTGACATGTCACAAAATTTTAAACATATATTACTATAATGATTTGGTAATATGGCACTTACTGTTTTCTTTTTTCCATGAGAAAAATCAAAGCCTATGAAGGTTTAATAACTTGCACAAGTTTACACATTAGGATATTGAAAGGACGAGATATGATAGAAGCTGTGTGATTGCAGGATCTGAAGCCTTATGAACTCCACTGAATGGACGGATTAAATGAGTTAAAGGAAGTGAGAGTTGGGGCAAGAATGAAGGTAAAGGAAAATGTGAACTTGCAGGTGTGAGAATCAGAAGAGAGTAAGCTAGAATGGTTTGGACAGTGTAGATGAGATAACTCCATATGGTCATCAAATCCCATATTCTCAGAAAGTGTTTCCCACTTGCCAGCTGCCTTAACAGCTGGCACAGTTCAGTCCAAGGAAGCATTAATGGCAAATGGGCAGGAGAATTTCCCAGGTTGAAAACCAGAAACTCATTGCTGACATATCAGGTGTTCACGGAAGCCTTTTAGGATGCCTCTGGGCACCAAGAGCTCCTTACCTTCCCCTAATATATGAGGAACTGAAAATGTGTAGAAAAATAACATGGTATCTCTAAAGCTGTGAAGTCGTGTGTACAAAAGATGTCACAGCAGAAATATTCTCAGCAGTCATGGCTGCAACCAGTGTGAGAAAACCTTGAAAGTACA
>NW_006379462.1:0-1464 GCF_000327345.1 Myotis davidii
GTAAACATGTTCATTAGTAGAACTCCACAGGATTAAGGCTGAAAACTGCAACATTCATAACTATAGGCAATAAAGCACTTCAATAAAACATAAAATTGTGATATAGTATCATACTTTCCAACTGTAAAATTCCATAGCTTCATGCCTAATATTTCTCATTGCCTCATTATTAATACTGTTCAAAATTTTTCTACTTGTTTTCACTCCCAATGGAGTGTCACTGTATTATAAATTAAATTCAGAAACAATGATCAGGATCATTTTAGAAATACTAAAACACCTGAGTGAATAAATAGCCCATGATGTTCCTGAAGAATAGTCCTTAGAAAATGTAGTGCCTATTATTAAAAACTTGTGTCATCAAAAGAAAACTACTCTGTCAGCCCCTGAAAATGTTTCACAGTCTATGACTCTAATAAAAATAGCATCAAATACATTTTACCAGGTAGGAAATCATATCTAAAGTGCTGCTTCTCAATATTTTAAAGGCCTGCTTTTTAGCTCTCATCAAAATGTGAAATGATTATTTGACTACTCAAGAAAAGACCTCATATGATTGCACCAAATTTGGTTCAGTTGCTTGCAGGAAAGCTGATTCTGTGGCTAAAATAATTATACCAATGACAAAGCTGCTTAGAAGCACAGGGGTAGTCTACATTATCTGGCCACACTGAAGTTTCAATTTGCAAACACAGCTGGAGATCTTTGAAACCAACTTCCAAATGTCAGAACAGAGCTTCTTCCGGGTTTTGAACAGCCCCTGTCAAACTGACAACAGGAAACATACACTACCCGGTGGGAAACTGAGTTTGTTTCTTATCTCATAGCTGCCAATTTCAGTAGTTTTATAACCCAGGACAGAGGCTTATCATTTCTGGGTTTTGAGGTTCTGCTGAATCTCTTTAGCGCAGGGGGTCTCTTTCTCTAACTATAAACATTATTCGAGAAACTCCTTAGCATGCAGAGATCTGGGACTGGACTTCAAAGATTTGAATAATTACACTGGAGGTAAAACCCAGGTGTCTGAATTTTTAAAACTTCTGTACTAATAAACTTTATTTTTAGAGTACTTTTAGGTTCACGGCAAAATTGAGAGAAAAATAAAGAGATTTCTCATGTAACCCTTGTCCTAATCATCCACAACCTCCCCAACTATCAGTATCCTGCACCAGAGTGGTCCATTTGTTAGACTCGGTGAGCCTACATTGAACCATTATTAATGCCCAAAGTCCATAATTTTCAATAAGGTTCACTCTTAGTGTTATCCATTCCATGAGTTTGGGGCAAATTTATAATGGCATACATCCATGACAGAATACACTTACTGCCCTAGAAATCCTCTGTACTCATCTCTCCCGCCCAGCCCCCACAGAAAATCACTAGTCTGTTTAAAGTATCCATGGTTTTGCCTAACCAAAATGTCATATAGTTGCAATCATACAGTGTGTATGATTCTTTTTTTTT
>NW_006379463.1:0-1464 GCF_000327345.1 Myotis davidii
ATTGGGTGAGTGCCCTCAAATCACTCAGCTAAACTGGGCAAACACTACCACACTCACGGGCACAGGTGAAGACACACACACACAGATTCTTGCACAAGGATGGGGCGGTTCAGGAGGGAAGAAATGTGACAGCACAGATGTGCTTCCTGGGAAACTCAGGAGGGTCACAAAAGGGAAGGAATATTTCATCTGGGTCCTGAAGGACGGACAAGTGGCCTGGGGCATTCAAATCAGAGATGGAAGGATGCTAGAAGCCATCGCGTGGCCTCTGACAGGAAAGAAGAAGGAAGGGCCTCCCTAGGGGTCAGGCAAGCTCTTGGTCCTCAAGTAGACCTGTGGTGTGAGCTGAAACTGTCCAGGTTCCCCAGGGGCCATGCAGAGAAGAGCTGGCCTTTGTGACTCTGAAGACACAAAATGTGTGTCCAGGAACACGCGTGAGAAAGTATCAGCTCTAAGAGGTGGCTGGTCTAGACCATGATTTCAATAGTGAGAGAAACAGGTGCCTTCATGAGAAACAAATTGAAATTTGTGGGAAACAAATAGGCCCTTGGAAGCAAACGAAACGAGAAAAAAATGATGGTGAGATGAGGATGGTGAGTGTCCCGCTCAGATCCCTGCCGTCTGAGGAGCCAGATCTGGAACACCGTGTATGCTATGCACACAAACAGCATTGAGTCCCCGGGCACTTCTGGGCTGGGCAGAGCCGAGGCAGGTGGAAAGAACAACATTCCCAGGAGAAACGGTGGCAGGACAGCAGCTCACTGCTGTTCTCATCAGAGGGAAATGGGTTTGAGTCACTGAGATGGAACGAAAAGTTGGCATGGGAAGGGAAGGCCTGAGGGGTGATTGGTGCCCTGGGCTGATCGCAGAGCCCCAGAAAGACCAGAAGGCAGTGGACCGGGAAGGCTGGCCCCTCTGATCTGGAGTCTCTGCCTCCTCCTCAAGGCCTTGGGAACATCCGTGCAAGGATACGTGTGAGGGTGAGGGGGACAGGAGTGATCGCTCACTCTCAGGTCCCGGGGACCCCGACTCCCAATGTAATCAGCGAGCAGGGAGATGAACTGTGACAGGTCAAGGAGGAGAGGGGTGAAAGGCGCCTTTAATCCTGCCATCGGACGATGTGCGACGCTGACAGTTACCTGGGGACCCTGAGATACCGGATTCCCCGACTTAATCAGACAGAGAGGGAAGCAGCTGTGGCTGGGGCCCCGGCAGGGCACGCGGAACAATAGGAGCCAGCCCCGCAGGGCCCCATGCTGCTGCGGAGATAATAAACTATACGAAAACCTGTCACCCAGAGATAAGTGATGAATTAGAATCAATTATACGTTTAAAATAATAGACATTCCGACTTCCCTACTGGAGAGGTGATGGTTTTGACTGGCCTCCGAGGAAGGCGCTGAAGGATGACTCCGGATGCTGCCTGTACGGGTGGATTGCCTAGACCCGTGGTCGGCAAACCGC
>NW_006379464.1:0-1464 GCF_000327345.1 Myotis davidii
AATCTCTTCCCACCCACCCCACCTTTCCTCTGAGATTCATCAGAGGACATTTTTCCAATGCATCAGCTGCTTAGATCCAACACACACACGCGCACACACACACGATAGTGTAGTGCAAGACATCTGACAAGTGCTATTAACTCAGATGAAGACTAGTTTACCAATTCCTCAGTAAGCAGAAGTGATGTTATTGTGTTGTACTTTGTTATATGTGGAAGTTATTAAAAATGGGAGGTATTGGTTTGGCATTGCATGGTTGTATTATTAGACCCAAACACAATGTTCTAAATTCAAAGGAAGGAGGCATCTCTCTAGGTTTTAAACTTCAAAGAGAATTCAAGTTTAAAAAGAAGAATTGTGGGCTCATGGACACATGAACAAAAAGTAGGGCATTGTAAATTTAAAGCACTTTTAGGAAACAATGATTAGATTTCTTTTAAGTTATCAAGATTTAATATAATGACTCAGCAAAGGTCTTTCTTTTGACTTGTCTCTAGCATACAAAGAGTGTGGGATTATTTGGTTCTCAGAATCAAATAGACTGGATTCAGGCTGTTGTGAGTCTTAACAGAGTTGACACAGGATACCTGGGTCTAATCAAGGCATCCTATTTCCAAAGGGATAGAACAGGCCTGTGTCAGTGTTTCAGTGTCAGCAATTTAGTAGTCTGGCCGGCTGAGCTACAGAAGAGTGGTTGAAGAAAATGGATGCTTTAATGAAGTTCTTTGCATAAAGACCTTTTATTCTGGCTATATAAGGGGGGATAAATACTTTCTGATTTAATAAGGCTTCTGTGGATTCTGCCTGGAAGTGTAAAGAATAGTCATTCAGCCACAAGCATTTAATGTCAACTTCTACCTAGAGAGCAGCATTTGCTGGTGAAATGCCCATAAAAATTGGCTGGTAAATAAATTTAGTATATTAGTAAGTCACTATTGAGAAACTGTGGAAAATTTCAGTTCAGCCTTATTAAATCCCTGATGTTTTCCATATCAAGCTACCTCCCCCACTCAAAGATGGAAATAATCTACCCATTCTCTGTTTCCCAGAGGCAATGGAAATACTGTGAGATTTAGCCTAAGGCAAATCTGGATTTGATTCAGAATTCCTCTACTCAACCACTGTGTGATATTCATTTATTCAGTATTCATTACAATAATGGATTCCCACTTGAAAAATAAACTAATTGCTTACTGCATATCAAACCCTATGAAATGGCTGAGTATAGAGTAATTTGGTAATCTCTTCCAGTGTTATTTATTAGGTGCCCATTCTGACCTCAGAGCTCTTCAAGACTGGTGATAACATCATTTATTGACAAGACAGCCTTCCCTTATGCAACTCTGTTCATCAAGGAATTAGTAGCCTATTAATGAAAAGAGACAAAGAGACCAATAAAGAAGTAACAAAGCACAAGAGCCATAATAAACTCAGACAGTGTGGCTCAGTGGTTGAGTGTTGACC
>NW_006379465.1:0-1464 GCF_000327345.1 Myotis davidii
GCTCACCGAACCTGGCTGTGCTGGCGCGGCACACAGGTGAAGAAATGAAAAATATAACTTGTCAGAGTAAGGGCAATAGTGAAGTTAATACAGATTAGCCACAGAGCTAGGTAAACGTGTACCAAGTGCTTTTTGCTCTTAGAAACCTTCAGGTTAAGATCGATCTCACTCAACCAAACAGACCCCAAGGAGCTACCAAGACAGAAGAACCTTGGCACACTCTACCCTGTGAGGGCTTGGGGAGCTGTGACATCCGACAAGCCATGGAAAGACCATGGAGCTTCACTCAGGGTCACCTGGTTCCACTATTTATTGGCTGTGTTGCCATGAACTAGTCATTTAACCTCTTTGAACCTAAGATTCTTCATCTTTCAAGAGATACTATCTACTTGCAAGACTGGTATGAGAATTTCATGCGGTCATCTGTGACAAATGTCTAATACATAGAGGGTAGTGAGTGATAACGGCACCCATCACTGTTATCAAACAGGCACAGTATG
Organism: Myotis davidii; assembly: GCF_000327345.1. Classification (NCBI taxonomy): domain Eukaryota; kingdom Metazoa; phylum Chordata; class Mammalia; order Chiroptera; family Vespertilionidae; genus Myotis; species Myotis davidii. The sequence continues at coordinate 501 of NW_006379465.1, forward strand.
GGAAGGTGATCACCAGTTTCTAAATCAAAACTCCTGATTTTGTCCTCACTTCTCTGTCACAAACACCTTCAAGGTACAAACCCAAAGGGTTTCTCAGAACTGGCTGGGGCTCAGTAGAAGAGGGAAAGTGGCAGGAGAGAAGGATAGACCCATGTCACATTCCTTTCAGCAAAGACACTGCCTATTAACATGGAGTCATCAAGCATCTTATGAACGCCATCTGCCACATAAATAATGAATCGCAATTCTAATTATACCACCATCTAAAACTTGACTTGGGAAGTCTTTATTTTTTCCCTTCCAACTTATTTCAGTCTCTTCAACCAGATCCTCTTTTATTTTATGACTTCCGGCCTGTTCATGATTCAGGCCTGGGTTCTGACTTTAGACATAGTACTCAAGGGGGGATTTCTTCTCAGGTCCCTGTGAAAAAAGGGCAGTTGGAGGCTCCAGGGAAGCTTAGAACAATATTGTTTAAAAGGTGGACTTTGGACTACCGTGTTAGAGTCAGGGGGGGGAGACGACCTTCTTTTAATATGCGGGTTTCTGGGTTCCATCCACCCCGGAGCCATTAAGTCAGAATATCTGAGCTCGCGCCCTGGATTTCTACGCTTTTAACAAGTTCCCCAGAGGAGCAGGATGCATGCTAAACTTTTTGAAAACGGCTCTAGTCTAGGGTTCCCTAGAGAAGTCTAGTGGGTGTCCATGTCCTTCAGGACTTCCACAGAGCTTGGTGATGAAAACATTCATATGTGCCTCACTGTTCCAAAAAACGCTCTCACATACATTATTGCATACTAAGGAGTGTGCATAGGAACAACACAAACATGCCCATATTGCAATTTATTTCTATTGATAAACAATACAGTGCACCTCATCGATCCAGCACTATCAGAGAAAGGGCTGTTCTACAGAAACAAGTTTGCTAGAAACACTGGGATTTAACCCTTTGAGTGCTAAGCAT
>NW_006379466.1:0-1465 GCF_000327345.1 Myotis davidii
CTCTCTTGAATTTGGTGTTCATCATTCTCACATACGTTTCTATATTTTTACCATACATGTATGTACTCATAAAAATATACTGAGTTGTTTTTCCGGTTTTTGAATTTTATTCAGTGGTACTGTTCTGTATATGTCCTTTTCACTGCTAACTATTTTCCCCAACTCAACACTATAATTTTGAGCTTTCTCCACCATGATAGAGTTCTAGTTCATTAATTTTCACTGCTGCCTAGTGTTCCCCTTTAAGGATATATTCGAATTGATCCATCTATTCCATTGTTGATGGACATTTAGATTCTTTCACTTTCCTGCCATTAAAATCTGCTGCAGAGCACTTTCTACTACATTTATGTACCGTAATAAATCCCTTCTTTTACCAGAATTTTTCTTTTGAATCCTCACCTGAGGATAGGGAGGAAGGGAAAATGGGAGAGAGAAACAATGATATGAGAGAGAATTCTGGACTGGAGCCCCTATTTTGTTATATGTGTTGAAAACACCGCATCTGTTTTCTATGGTTTGACTTCACTCTCTTTTTAATGGTGTCTTTTAATAAAGAGAGGTTCTTCTGATTTTAATGTAATGAAATATATCAGTGTTTTTCTTTATGGATATGCAACCCAACCAAGGTCAGTTTGTGTATATGGTGTGAGGTAGGGGGATGGAAAAACTCAATATTAGAAAGATGGCAAGTGTCCTCAAATTGACCTGTAGACTCTGTACCATCCCAGTCCAAACCTAATAGGTCTTTTGTTGTTGTTGAATAAAGGACTTGATCAATTGTATATGCTACACTGTATATGCTAAAATGTATATGCTAATCCACAAGGCCAAGAATAATTTTCCAGGGGGAAAGAGAAAGAATACGTGTAACTGATATCAAGACTATTATAAAATTGTAGCAATTGAGACCATATGATAAAGATAACCAAATAGATAGCACAAAGATAACCAGTTTGACCAATGGAACTGAATGAAGAGCCCTGACCTGGCCCCCTCCACACACGGGGGCGTATGCTTTATGAGAGTAGTGGGGGAAAGACAGTTCTGTCAGTAACTTGTGACGGGTCCATTGGACAGCCATACGGTGGGAAAAACCAACCACGGCACGATGCCGCAATGCTCTGATCTTTCATGTTTTTATGATGATGAGAGTGATGATTATAACATCACCATTATGGTTTTTTTACAGCTTTTGCCACCCTCAAGGTGTTTTCTAATCTATCATTTTCCCAACAGCCCTATCAAGCAGGCAGGGAAGACATTATTCATCCTTTCATAGATGATGGAACATAGGCCCGAAGGCACAAGTGACCAGCCCAAGGACCTTGCCTAGCAGCTGAGCCTCATCTGCTTCATTGCAATCCTGGGGCTCTTTTACTTCATGGGGAGCCCAACTCCCATTCCTAGGGGGGATTAGGGAGATTCTCTTTGTGTCAACAGCTTTTACATGGAGGTGTAAAAA
>NW_006379467.1:0-1467 GCF_000327345.1 Myotis davidii
CAGTGCCCGTGAAGACTGAGTCAACTACGGACAACATTTATCCCTCCACGCCACTACTCGTTTCACCCAATAAGCTTCCACCCCAGATCCGATAGCTTTCAGTAAGCTCTCTTTGTTGTTTACGGCCGAGGTGAAAGGGATTCAATTCTGCCTACGAACGCAAGGGGCGAATTTCATGGTAAGTCTTGCGGCTTAGTTAACGTCTCCGGCAGAGATGGGAGCTGACGTAGACTGTTGAAAAATTCCTAAGGAGCCCTCTTTTTTGACCTGAGCTTGGCAAGGCTTAGTAGAGGCTCTGCTGACATGGTTGCAAGAGTGCGAGGGAGGGGTTTTATTCTTATTTGGCTGCTTGCCTGTGTTGAAGGTTTATTGAATTCGCTGTTCTTCTTGAAATTCTTATAACCCTTTCCTCTCTCTCTAGTGCCCTCTAGATATGTTAGACATCGGAACCTGACTGTCTATGTATTATCCTCTGGAATTGCCACAAGTTTTTTCGCAAGCTGCCAGCCTCGGGCATCACTCTCGGAATCCCTCGATTTTCCTTCATAGAAACAGTCTACGGTATGCTTCGCCACCTATCTCTCTCTCTGGATTTCCTGCTGCTTGTAGCTCCCTCATGCTGTTTTCACCCTAGATCCTTCTAGCGACTATTGTCGACTTATAACTTCCCAGCTTCGCCAGCAGGTGCTCGGGGGGGTGCTTTTGTAGGAGGCTGTTGCGGTGGTCTTGAGTCCTTCCTCAATGATTCATCTGCTTTCGGAAAATGAGGAGCAGAGAGAATTGGGAAAATCCCTTGGTTCTTCCTTCTTGGGCAAATCCACACGAAGGGGGGGATGCGCTTCTGGGGTCTGCTGCTGGCTCATCTTTGTGAGGTGTCAGTCCAGAGATCATCCCTTCTTCGTTGTTCGAGTACATGCCTTCGGGAGAAGATTTCACGTGGCAAAGCTAGGTGTCTTTAAAAGAAATCTGCGTCCTTGCAATCTCCCCAGCTTTTCCACCTCCCGTTATTTCACAGGCAATGGCTTTCTAAGAGAGCCATTGCACCGTACTTGAGCCATTGGCTGCTCCCTCCTTCCTTCCACCACCACAGCCCAATGAGTATAGCCAAGCCGTTGTTTGAGGACCTAACAAAACTCTACTTCCCATTTTGATTCATAAGATGAACAAGCATTCTTCTCTGATGGAAGGCTCATCTACCCTTCTTCTTCCTTCTCCTTCACATCCTCCTGCTCAGCCTGCCGCACGCATAAAACCCCCCTTCTCCCCCACCGCCCTCGAGCGCCTCTGTTCTGCCTAAAGACCAGATTTCTTCTTGCTTCACCAGCTGAGGGCCATCACACACCACCTTGGTTGCTCGGTTTTTCCCCTTCTTTCTTGTGCTTGTTTTTTCTCCAGATCGCCTTGTTTTGCAGTTAAGACGACGCTTTTGTTATGGTTCGGTTCTTTGTGGTGCTTCCCTCATCCTTC
>NW_006379468.1:0-1465 GCF_000327345.1 Myotis davidii
ACACACACACACACAAGGGATGATTAAGTATTCAGATATAGACTCCCAATAGCATGCAAATAGATGGTTAAAAGAACACAGTTATTTATAATATTAGCACCTACAAAAACAATGTAGGCTTCTTGGCAACAGGTAAGCTGTCAGTTATGACATTTGTCTATATCTTGGGTTAAACTTCATGTGTGATTTAAGGTCAGAGACATCTTGTCATCTTCAAACAAAATAAATTAACATTCTGGATTTTTAAAATAATCTTTTAAAATAGATTGCCACTTGGGAAAAGGCAGAATCATAACATTCAGTGACAAAGTTTGAAATTTTCCTATGGGCCTTAGTGATTTAATAACTAATAAAACTGATGAAAAGAAAGCTTGATCAAATTATATGTTTGATATTGTATGTCTAGCCCATTTTTTCCCAATTTTATTGAGAAATGTTGACATATAGCACTGTAAAAGTTTAAGGTGTACGGCATAATGCTTTGCAATACATGTACAATATCAAGCAGATATCTTGAAAATAAAACAGCACAGTAGCCACAGGCAAAAAAAGGAAAGAAAGTTTAATCATTATTTTAAGATCCTTTTTGGTGATTCTATGTTGAAAGTATAGGGAGAATGTTTTCCCTGGCAATATCCTTTGTCTTAAAATTTAATGACACAACACATTTAGCAAAGCAGCTAAATTATTTCTCATGCATATATTTGATTGAGGCAGTTACTACTATAGAAAAGACAAAAATAATGAAGATTTTATTTCATACCCTGTTTGGCCTGTAACTCTAATGAGCTTTTTCTTGTATTCATCTCACTGAAAGACCATTTTTATGTCGCTGCTCAGACCTTGGCAACTCACTTGGGAGCCCTAATGAATGAGGTTGCCCTGCAAATGTGTGATTCTAATTTGTAAGTTAGTGTAAAACCATGGCACTAGCAGTAAGGAAACTCTTAGATCTCTGCTCTGGGTTCAGTGGTTTTCATTTTCCAATAGATGTCTTTGTAACTTGGCTCAAAAGATTTTCCTGACTTCTGATGCCATCCAGAAAAACATTTTAAGAAACAACTTAATTACAATTTTTAGCCAATTACAAGTTTTTATAACAAACATTTCAGGGTGTGATGATTTGTACTTAACATTTCATTTCAATAAGTAATTACTTAGATTTACAACTACCTGTACTACATTAATACAAAGCCTATCTTTCTGATCACTGTATCTTTGCCTGACACTATGCAAAGCTGCATCCTTTTTGCATTTGGGAGCCCCGTCTTATAGATGAAGTGGTGGTGGTTTAGAAAAGGTGGTAGATGATTGGATAATGACATCATGACTCGAACTTAAGTCACATAGAGGTAGGTAGGCACCTGTGTGCTCATACAGGACTTATTTGTAGCAAAACATCCTCTGTCATATCCAATTATTGCTATTAATTTGAATTGTATTGGGTTTGCATTTAATATGCAAA
>NW_006379469.1:0-1466 GCF_000327345.1 Myotis davidii
TTCATAGGTCAATGCTCAGTCACTGAGCCACACTGTCCGGGTGAGGCTATCTATATTTTCAAACACTAGTCACTTGCTGCACAGCAGGGTGGTTTAGTTCTGTTCACATCAATCCAAATGACCAAAGTATTTGGGTTTTATTCCAGAATTGAGACCTTTGCAACATGTGAATTGGATGAGTGACCATCTTGAAAAGTATTAGCCTCCCTTTGTCTAAATTCATCCATTTATAAAAAGGGACTAAAATCTGTAAATTTTCATTTTAAAATTATGAAAACAGCTAATGAGTGGTCAAGAGGTAATCTCAGGCACTTATAAATAAGATATTCTATCAATTTTAGTTCAATTATCAATCAGTACTAAATCACTCAAATTCCACATTTTCTCAATTCACTCCAACCTGACAAAGTATCTGGCTGATAAGTACTTGGAAAGTATTTATCTTTCCTAATATTCTACTCAAAAAGCATTTATTAAAGACCTGCTGGACCTTGGTCTGCATCTGAACAATTAAGAAATGATAAGTGTGGGTGCGTCCATAAATATTGTGGAGATGTATGAATGAGGAAAATTCAAATAGCTAGATTATAGCATAAGTTACTCATGTAGTAATCAATTATGAAGAGTTCAAAAACTATGGTAATATGGGGAAATTTTGTTAAAGAAAAATGATAGCTTTGGAGTATAAGCAATAATTTGTTAATAGTAAGAATTGGTTGCTTAGCAAGAGGCGTCCCTGTGATACACAAACTATCCTGTTTTCTGGTTTACATTAGGAAGAGTTTCCTGTCAAAGTGTCGTGGGTATATGCTAGAGACAGCAAAAATGAAACCATGTTCCTTAGCTTTTAATGAAACATATCCTGGAGTTGTTAGAAGTCTAATTAAATAATTTCACACTAATGAAATGATTCATGAAAAAACATTTTCAATAATTACATAAGCTCCAAGGAACATCTAACCAATTGACACCTATTATGTGTATGCTTTGGGTCTAGTGCTAATAAGTAGCCTTGCCTCAAAAGGAGCCTAAGACAATACCTGCTCTTGCAAATCTTATATCTAACTGGAGACAGAAGCCTGGTTAACTGACTCAATAATTAAGAATATAATAGTAACAAACCATCAGCTCCAAACCATCAGCTACTTGGCAAATAAAGGTATTTATTAGAGCTCTGTGTATTATAGTCCATAGCATAAAAGGAGATAAATAACCAAGACAACACAACACAAGAACCCTGTTATTCATGAGGGACTGTTCTGGGCACAAGAGACACAGTAGTAAATAAGGCCAACATGGTACTTGCCCAGGAGAAAGATATAAAACAATTATTTACATACTTATGTGTTTGTTTATTATTGGGATAAGTTCTATGAAGAAGTAATCCACTACCACCAAGAGAACATCTGTACTTAAACAAACTGGATTTACTAATATTACTTACTAGAGACCTGGTGCATGAATTT
>NW_006379470.1:0-1466 GCF_000327345.1 Myotis davidii
TACTCCAAATGTTACACTAGAAAAGATAACAGAAAAATTACAAAGAGATGGTAAAGGATGAGAATCCATATGGATACTAGGTTAGGCCTAGAAAGAGTAAAATGAGTAAAAATCAGATGAAAAATATTGGATACTTAACTAACATTTACTATGTGGCTATTTTATGTGTTTTCTACATAATAACTGAGATAGTAGCCCAGTGAGGTGTACTCTTATCATCATTCTTTAAAAAGCAAACAAAAAAAACAGTAAAAACCAGAAGGGAAATCAGGCCATTTTGAGAAGAGTTAAGTGACCTGCCCATGGCAATGAGCAAAGAATCGAGGTTTGAACCTAGACACTCTGGCTCTAGAATGTGAACTGTTAAGTAGCATAGGACACTTTCCCCTGTGATATGGTGTAAGTTATAAGTTATTTGATAAAATCATAATGTATTTTTAACATTTTGGCTTGTATTTGACCATAATTTATCTTTAAAGTTTTTATTTCAGCTGTTACTTTGAGTAATAGTTGCTGGACTAGCTCTATGATATAAACAGAACACTGTAGAGATATAGAAAAATAATCTAACATATTTTTGGATTTTGGATAACAGGAAGCAGAGCGATGTAGTGCTGAGAAAGGTAAACAAATACAGTTAGCCACATGACCATTCTTGCTTCCTATCTAGAGACACTTTTCTGAACTTTGAACCAAGGGGACCAGGAAAGAGAAACCAAACAGAATGTAAAGTTCTCATGGAGCTAAAAAGATGGAAATCAAAGGCTGAGGAGACAGAGGGAGCTGGAATACGAGCTTCGGAAAGCTGTGTAATGGCCCCTGAGTCTTTGCCTGTTGGATAACCATGCATCCTGGGCTTTGACTCAAGGCAATGAAAAGTTGCCCTCTGACCGACTGTTAGATCCCCCGTTAAGTATACATTCAGACTTGAATGACAGACTTGAGGAATTAGCTATTTTCATATCTTCTAAAATAACTGATAGAGCAGGCTGGGAATCCAAATAATCTTTAGTTCTCTCTGACCTTAAATTCACTGGTGTTTATACTGTCTCAGTTTCTTTTTCATTTTTAGTTTCACTTCCCAGATCTTCATTCTTCAGATCCCAGGGCTCTTTGCACAATACAGTAACTGTTATTATTATATCATCAAGCGTACCTGCCTCAGCCAGCAGCATGGAGAGCTATCATAAATGGACATAGACTGCCTTTAGTACAAACCAGACTCTACCTTTTATCAGCCCAGCTAAACCTTCAGACGAAAAAGTCAAGTTAAGGAAGCCCTGGTACCTCCAAACACAAAGATACAAACAAACAAAACCCAAATCTAATAAAAAGCACAGAAAACTTTTGGAAATAGATTGACATAAATAGATATTCCTCATTGTTCCCCCACACTCACCTCCAAATAATCCCCCTCACAGTGATCCAAAAAATAAACATGAATCCTTCCTACTATCATAAAAAAA
>NW_006379471.1:0-1434 GCF_000327345.1 Myotis davidii
TCCTGGTTCATGGGTCAATGCTTAACCACTTAGAAACCCTGGCCCTGCGATGTCATTTAAAACAGGATTCAATCTTAAAAATCTTATCAGTGGAGACAGTATTTAAACAAATGTAGCCTTCTGTGCCACAAAAGCTTATGTTGGTTATGATACATCCTTATATGCTGACACAATAGATTCTAGGTTACTCATAAATGTATTTTTTAACCTCCAAATGAGGATACAAGTTTTAAAAACAAGTTTATAAATTTATTTACATGAAAGCTTTAGAGAAACAATAAAAATATACACTTAAGCTAATGCTATGAATTAAAAATTGATTAAAATCCATAAAATTATGACTACCATAGCCTATTAAACTCAGAACAAAGTAATGAGACTGGTTTATATGGTACAAGGAATGGGATTACATCAAGATTGAGTCATTTATTATGATTAACTGAAACATTTATGAATGGTTAATAGTTATCTAATTTTTGAAGCCTATGAAATAGAGCAATTCATGTGCTTTCAGTGATTAACAGTATTTTTATCAAAATGATTAACAAAACTCCCTCAAGTTCCAATCAGGCTCACATTTGCTTATCGGGATCCAATTTAAAGGACAGTTACAAGAACAAAATGTAATACTAGCATTTTCTTTGAAGTCCAGACCTCATCTAGAAAACATATAAATGATGGTGAGCTCCCGGAAGCAGGAGTTTACAAAGGGGAGAGTACTGAAACCCAATTTAGATGATAAAGATGTATTTCTGCTCCACCATGTACTTCCCGTTTGGTCCAATTTCACCAACACAGGACCTGAGCTTGTTTTCTCCCCGATAAAATGGGAATAACAGTATCTGCCCTAACTCCCTGTCAGTTATGAACATTACAAAATGTATACAGACTCTATCAAAGACACACTCATATAAATCTCTATGCATATCAATGAATTCTTATGATGACATAATTTAATTACAGTAAAGCCATATTCCAATGTATATTAAAAGTAAATGTCCAAATATTTAATCTTCTTTTACAGTAAACCAATAGAGCAAGCACAGGGTAGTCAATCCTATTTTGACTTCCAAGTTTGAGGCTATATTCCCGCTTTTGATTGCTGCTATTAAAGATGGACTAATTTCTAGAAGTTGTTTAGGCTCCTCACACACGTATGGATACTTCACTTTGGTCGTAGTCGCCAAGTTTGCCGTACCCAGTGCTTGCAGTAAATTCTGACTTAGGTTCTTAGAATTGAAGTTATTTGAAGTGTCAACGGGGAGAGCACTAGCCAGTTCCTGATTGCAGCCCCCAGGATGCTGATTGCAGCGCTGAACCCTGGCTAAGGGACAAGCCCATGAGCCATTGTCAGTGAACTTCTGAACAATAATTGCAATTTTGTGGCTATTTTTATAACTGACTGTATGTCAGGCAAACACACACACACACACA
>NW_006379472.1:0-1466 GCF_000327345.1 Myotis davidii
GCCATTAACTTTATGTCCGTGTGTATTTGGGGGGCTGGGATGGTGGGGACTACCTAAATAAGAAATAAAAATAAATGGGTCATCTCCAAATTATCTGTCATTACCGGCTAGGCAATAGGAATCCTTGTCAGGTATATCACCCACCTTTAATCTCTGATCAAAAGAAGACATGCATTGTCATAATTCCCCTCACCCTCTCTCTGGGGCCAGATTCTGGGATACTCAACTTTAGGACACTAAGCTACTGCCTGTGGCATTCAGCACCTCAGAGGGAGACTCCAGCTCTTCTTGACAGTGGCCTGGGAAGATCAGGAGCACTATTCTAACAGGAGCTGTAACTCACAGAATGAATGCTGCCCCTGCTCTTCAGGTTTTTTAAGAAATGGAAACCACTTCCCACTTAGTGTTCAGCTAATCAAATCCTCTCCAGAGTAGAGTTCTGTAGAGTCTCCTAGAGGAGATTTGAAACAAATCCCCAGCTTCATCAGGACTTGCTACGATCTGGAAGATGAACTGATTTCTCCAAAGACAGGGAAAGGCCACGTCTACTGCTTCTCTTCTATCACTGTGCTGGCATGTAGGACTAGCAGAGATACCTTGATAACTAAACACTGATAGCATCATGCCCTGTGGAGTGATACTCTAAGAGTTACAACCTTCTCAGTAGAAGATATTATCTCCCTCATATATACCCCTGGGTCTTTAAAATCCCTTTAAAATTCAGAATCATATTGATATAAACTTTATGGGAAAGTCTAAACTGTCAGGTTGATTATCTAGAGGAGAGTTGTAAATATTTTAGAACCATTCTGAGCAGAGAGAAACAGCATTCTAGGGACCATTACTGTATTACTCACCACTCTCTACAATATGAACTCAGCACAAGCACAAGGCCAGTGGGACTAAAGTTATGCGTTCAGATCCCCAGGGTATAGACATCCTGTCTCAGTTTTATGGCTTTAGACGAGCATCCCATCCCCAACCTGCTCCTGGTCATCAGGAAAGCAAGAGAATAATCTTCATTTGGAAAAACACCTGGCTAAATAGTTGGTGTTTTAAGTATCTCTTGCTGTGTAGCAAATCACCACAAACTTAGCAGCTTAAAATAACATTTATTATCTCACAATTTCTGTGCGCTAGGAGTCTAGGCACAGTTTAGCTGTGTCCTCTGATTTGGGACTCATTTAACTGCAATCCAGATGTGATCTCAAAGAGGGGCTTTGACTGGGGAAGAACTATTTCTGAGCTCACTTAGATTGTTTTGGCAGAATTCATTTCCTTGCATTGGTAGTGAGAGGGCCCCAGCTTCTTGCTGCCGTTGGAGGCTGTCCTCAACTCCTAGAAACCATATTGTTCCTAGAGTTGCCCGCAGTTGCCTGCCTTGGGGACCTCCCAATATGGCTGCATACTTTATCCAGCTAGCAAGGAGAGTCTTTAGAGCAGTGGTTCTCAACCTCCTGGCCCTT
>NW_006379473.1:0-1467 GCF_000327345.1 Myotis davidii
TTTAATTTGAAGATGGAAGTGTAGTTTTTAAATGTCTTCCTTCTGAGGGTAATGAGAATGGCATTCCTTGAATATATTCACAACATAAATCCTCAGCATATGGCATCAAGGATGGCTCCAACATCTTCAGATTTATGTCTTTAACAGCCCTGAACTTGGAAAGAAAGAGGTTATACTTATCTAATTCTCAGGGAGCACTGGGCCCTGACTCGTTCTGTGCTCACTCCTGCATGAATCACAGGCAAAGGAATGCCCTTTAGGACCCGCCCCAGCCCTGTGTCTCCTGAGCTGGGGAGTGTTACACCATTCCTCAGCTATGTAGACGTAAATGAAAAGGGGGCTGTTTCCCAAATGTCTCAGCATGTTATTATCACCAGAAGGGGAGGTGATTCTAGGTAAGCCTTAGTAACAGGTATCCATCACAAAAGGTATAATTATCATTTGCATGTACACACAAGCAAACTGAGGTTTAAGGAAAAAAGGACGATAATCTGCTTCACTGTAACTCTGTTGTAGGTTTGATGCTTTTCCCAAGGAAATAAAGACAATATCCCAATTTTGCAGTGCAATAAAAATGATTCATGTTGTGAATACATTCAAGGAATGCCATTCTTACTACCCCCAAAAGAAAGACATTTGATGACTACATTATCATCTTCAAACTAAAGGACACAGAAACAGCTTTATATAGACATAATGAATTGGGAGTTTTATGAACATTCTAAAATGCATCTGTTTTAGTGACTAACATATTAATGGGAACACACCTGATACTCAAAAAACCATAAATCCTAAACTGTGAAATCTTGAGCACTGTGCCTATTTATCTCTGCATACATACTTGATATAATGGCTGACACACTGAAAGTGTTCAATAATATTACGTTGAATCAATGAGTGAAAATGGATGGAAGATAATCCAAATCTATTTATTTACATAGTAGTGGATAATACAGTCCCAAGGATATGTCAAAAGTATTTCTTATATAAGGAAGTGAAGGATTTGAGTCTGTTTTCAAAAAAAAACTATAGGTGTCTACCAAGACTGCTTTTTGAAAGAAACCATCTCGTTAGGGAGGAGTCCTGGGTAATTCCATATATGACTCTTCCCCAGCACCGCAACAGATTTAAATGTTACGTAAGCATTTGATAACTGAACTGTCTACTAAGTATTGGTCTATGATGTGCTTTGGTCGTGATTAAGTTGGACCAAATTAAATCTGTCTCTTGAGAATCTGAATTAGAGCTTGCAGGCATCGGGCAGTTTGTAACAGGAGCAGAAATAAAAAGGCATCCAGAGTGGGGGCTTGTAACTAGTGTACACCAGAGTTAGGACATTTGTTTCTGAGGCACCAAGTCCTAGAGAGTCTGTGTAGTCACCTAAGTTGTTGACTGACTTACTAGAACTATTGCTATGTCTTCAATATTCCAGTCTCACTGAGATCTGCCATCATCGTAAAAAAAAAA
>NW_006379474.1:0-1466 GCF_000327345.1 Myotis davidii
AGGATAAATATTTCTCCCTTACTTCCTTCATAAGCATGTGCAGAAAGACAGATAATTAGATTCAGTAGGAAAGACCAAAATAAATTCAAATTTTTATGGGTTGTGCATTATAAGAAATGAGCAGAAGATTCAAGGGATTGATGACTAACTGATCCCAATAGATACATTAATACCTTGATGATAATGACTATTGTATAAAGATATGACTATCTTTGGTCTATGACAGACAAATATGACTACAGATACTTAAAAAACTCAAAAAATCTTTACAGAATGGCCCATCAGCAGCCAAGGACACAACTATAATACTTCTTTGGCTTTTGGTTTGATTTAAGATTCAGTAGAGGCTATAAGATTGGATCACATAATTATTTCCTTATACAGGAGAACAATATAATTTATCATTTAATCTAACCCATATTACAAATACATTCTTTTCCATTATTTGCTTAATAGAAATTCAATTAAAATTAGTCAGAGCTAATTTGCATTTTGTGCAAAGGAGAAGCAATTTATCTGAGTCTTCTATTGACTGTTCAGTGATTAAATAGATATTCTCTAAAAATAAAATCTATTGGCAATTGACCAGAGACTCTAAACACTTCCATACACATCATTTAATTTCCTAAGAGTCACATTCCTCTTTGGGCGCCATATCCAACATTCAGCTGGGTTTAATTTATGTTACAGGCAGAACAAACGGAATAGCTATGCGTAGGTTATAATCTTGATTCTTTTTCCGTATCCTCCAGTTTGCATTCCTAGAAATCTTCTATTCTTTGTTAGTCATAAAATCACAGTCAAGGTCTTTAACATATTTCATGATGTAAGCAAGAGTTTGGTTAAGTGTATTTCCCGATCATTCATTTATTCACCAAATACTTGCCAAGTCCTTAATACCAAAGTACCAACTATCACGTTAGGCACTAAGGATAGAGCACAGGATAAGATGGACTGAGCCATGCAACTTAGATTCTAGACAAAGGAAAAGTAAAAACGCAAATAAATCAAGGACACTTTTACTCTTTGATTTTAAATAGTGATAATGTTAGGGAAAACCAGGATAATGGGTAGTTAGGGATTGATTCTGAGGAACTACTTTAGGTTGCACAATCAAGAAAAGGCTCTTTGTTGAGAGGGTGACATTAAAATCTATATATTTAAACAGGTAATATGCAAATTAGCTGGGCATTACGACAGGTTCAAGGAGGCTGCATCAGACTGCTCAGGAGGAGTTATGCACGCAGGTGGGTGGGAGGGGACTGCATGCTGACTCCAGCCCCAGTGGACACACACACACACACACCAGGGGTGGGTTTGTCCTCTGGGCTGCAACACACACACCAGGGGTTGGGGGGGTACTCCGAGCTGCAGCGTGGCGCGGCTCAGAGCACGCCCCTGGTGGGTGGCGACAGGGCTGGAGCAAAGGAGCCTCCGTGCCAGCAGCCAGGGGAAGGAAGGCCTAT
>NW_006379475.1:0-1467 GCF_000327345.1 Myotis davidii
ATAGTTCAATTTATCAATATTTTTTACTATATAAAGGTTTTGCATTTGAGTGAAAGTTAAATTTTGTTTTTCATTCTAATATTTTAACTCAATTCACCCATATTCAGCTGTTTTATTCTAGTCCTAATATAATTTTGTTATATACAAATATTTGATTCTTTTGGTGTTTGTTCTGGCATATAGTGTACCATACAGATCAAATTACTTATTTCAATGACTATCAGTTTTCACAACTCTATTGGTTTAAAAGCCCATATTCATTCAGTAATCTGAATGCCAATTTAATAAATTTTAAATCTCAGTAGTTTCTTTTCTTTCTGAACTTTGCATTCTGTTTTATTAATATGTTTACTCATGTACCAATACCATAAGGAATGATGTCTAAAAAAGGATTGTTTTACAGCTAGAAATGAAATAATTGAGAAAATAACATAAGCCCTTCATTATCTTGTATTATATGCCAGCCATGCACAAATGTTTCCATTTCCCCTGGATGTTATGTCTTTTTATATCCCTGTGTATTTGCTTATGTTGTTTTCTTTCTGCCACTCTTATGCTGGCAAACTCTTCTTCATTCATGGCTCAAGTGTCACCTCTGGAACGTTTTCCATGGGAGTGATATTTCTCCATGTAATTTGTGACCTCTGCTCTCCGTGTATAATTAGCTATGAAGCATAGTATTTACTCATGTGTGGTAATTCTTTTGCACAGGAATCATTTGTGATTTGTTCTTATTTCCCCAGTGCCTAACCTAGTGTCTACCTGGAGGACACACTTAATAGATATTTGCTCAATGAATGAATAAACAATCTGTGAAACAACATCTTTTGCAGATTTGTAAATGTTTAAGGTGAGCATTAATGTCTACCTTCAGGATCAGTTTGAACTTTATATTGTTGAGGTCTATTCCAAACCTAAGGATTCTATAAATTTCATCCTTATCCCCAGATGGCTCAATATCTGTCAGCGTTGCCAGTCTTAGAGGGGTGATATTGATGTGAGACCTTTGACCAATGCCCCAAAAGGCTGGAGAAGCTGGTCATTCACCCATTCTCTTTCTTTCCTGGTGAAAACAACACTTTCTAGCTAGAAAGTTTCTCCTTGATGCTGAACAATGTTGTTGAAGGATGGGATGATGCTGGCAAAATTAAGTTGTCTTCCTTCTCTTCCTGTATAATTCTTTTCATTTTTTTTTGTTCTATGGTTAAAACATCCAAATATGTACTAGAGGTTTCCCCAAGCTGTTTGTTTGTCGATCTCTATCCAATCATTGATCTTTGTGAAGGAATGAGGAAGCTGTACTGTTGCCCTACATCACCATTTTCCCACAATCTGAAATGCAGATTATTTTAAAATATAATATTTACTTTTTATGTAGATTTCAAAGTAAATTACATGACTTCTCTTTGCTCTCACTACTATAAGAAATGTTCTATGTATGTCTATGTCTATGTCTATATCTATATC
>NW_006379476.1:0-1467 GCF_000327345.1 Myotis davidii
TGGATTTCCTCCCTTACCTCATTGCCTATTCCACCTTCTCTCCCTGACTAAATGTTAGAGTGACCTAGGCTCAAGCCTTGATCATCTTCTCTAGATCTACCCTTATTCCCTAGTGATCTCATCAGTTATGTGGCTTTAAATTCTAACTCTATGCTGTTGACCACCAAATTCATATCTCCTGCCCAAATCTCTCCTTGACACACACACACAAGTTGGATTGGATGAGTACAGAAGAGCTCACATTAGATATGTCTAACCAGAATCTACATATTTCTAAGTTCTAATTTTTCTGCTCCTTCAGTTTTTCCCATCTCAATAAACAGCACCAGACTCCTTCAGTTGCTCTAGTCTAGAACCAAGGGGTCATATTTAATGCTTATCTTTTTCACATGTCTCATCCAATTCATCAGCAAACCTTATCACCTCTGCTTTAAAATATGTCCCGAATATGATTATTTCTAACCATCTGTGTAACTGCTACTTTAATCCATGGCAAGCCCATCTCCTGCCTGAACTGCTGCAGTAGCCTCCTAACTGCTTTCCATCTTCTACTTCTGTTCTCTTTTCATAAATTCTGAATACAGTAGTCACACAAATCCTTAAAAGATATAAAGGTGATCATGTCATTCCCGGTTTCAAAATCCTCCAAAACCCATATCACACTTAAAATAAAACCCAGACCCTCCATTATCTGCTCCCAGGCCATTTGCTTCACCTACACTGGCCTCTGAGTACATTTCTGCATGAACATTTTTGATTTTTGGTCTCTATCGTGCTCTCCCCTGACCTTCACATTGACCTTTAGCTCCCTTCTTTCAAGTCTTTCTCAGGTGTCACCTCCTCAGGCCTTTCTAAACTCCATCCCACTTTCTTATTCAGATTTAGTTTTCTTCATATCATTTAACATTAAATAGTAACATTTGGGTTTTTAATTTATTGTATTTCCCTCTTGCAGGTAAGATCCTTGAGGCCAGATTGTTTACCTAGTGCCAAGAATAGTGTCTGGCATATAGTAGCCACTCAATAAAAATTCGCTGAATGAATGAATGATTTTATCCTGGAAGGATGGGAAGATTTTATACAAAGCCCCAAGACCAGTTGTTCATTTCCCATGTTTCCATCCAGTGTGTCTCTGTTGGACTGTGGCAAGGTACTTTGATGCTCTGAACCTCTGAGATACACGAACACCTGCTACTCCCAGCATGCAAGGTTTTTATTGCCCTCATTACCATAAATTAATGGTAGCTCCTTCTTGCTCCCACCAACTTTGTGGTAAGAGACAGTTTTCCGTATCTCTGGCTGGTTCAGCCCTTGCCTGCTGGGCCAGGAACAACCAGTGAAATTGGTAGAAGGGCTGCCAGATTTGCTTTTTGTCTAGAGGTGAAGAATTTGAAGGTCACAAAAGGTGTTTCTTAATCTGTCGACATAAGAAAGGTACAAACCTGTAGAGAATTTTTATGAGTTTAT
>NW_006379477.1:0-1468 GCF_000327345.1 Myotis davidii
CCTTTACATATTTTTTTACATTTGTTAGATTTTCACATTTACTCTTACCTTTCTAGGTGTTACAGTTTTGATTTACAGAAATGGATCAGTGCCTCAAAAGTTGTTAACTGAAGCGTAAAAGTAGTGATGAAAATAGTGAAGTGAGTACCACAACTTCGAATAGCATCGTAAATATAAATAGTGAAGAGGGCTTAGATGTGAAAATAGAAAGTGATTCTGCATCTGCCGAGATAACCGAGTTTTTAAATGTGCTGAATTTTCACAAACAGCAAAGAAAAGTGCAAATAAGAACAATCGGAGTCTGAAAATCTGACTTTGTTGGACCAAGCTTCCATTTTCCCTTAAGATTCAGCACTCCGTCTGAAATGAAACTTTCTCATATTGTGGTACAGAACCACAAGATCGTCAAATCATTCTGAAGTATAGTCAACATGCTAGAAAGTTGAACAATATTGTTTTTCAGAACAATAAGATGATATTTTCCACCAATCAATGGACAAATTTTATTTCTGAAGATTGAGAAAAGGCTATTCAAAACTTCCCTCCTATAGGGGGAAAAAAGCAAAACAAAATAGAAAACAAAACCTGTTCCTGTCACAGTATAGTAGACAAGCTTATAAAAATTTAATGATAAATATTATGCTTGGAGAGGAAGTAGTGATAGCTACTGGAAAAATCCTTTTATCAAAGGATGCTTGTGAATATCAGTGACAAGGTAACAAGTATTTTGTTTTAGAGTAACTGAGACCACAGATGGGCAGAGTGTATAAATCAGTTCTTGCCAAGTAGAAAAAGGTATCTGAGAAAATAGAGTAAACATATTCTAATAATTTCTTCTGTGCTTCATGCTTTAGGTATTCTATCTCATTTTTTTAAGCTCCTAAGTCCTATAAAGTAGGCACTATTCTTATTCCCCTTTGACAACTTGGAAAATTATAGCTTGGAGAAGGTTAGAACTATAGCCAAGACACTTGACCACTAGGGTGTCAACTCCAGAGCCTGAGCAATAACAATCCACTGCTTACAGGGAAGAAAACTTGATGATTTTTGTTTAACCACTGAAAAATATATACCAAAGGGACACAATTATTTATGTTATCAGAATGATTTGCCAAGGTGCATTGGGGTCAGTAATGAGGGAAAACCATAGAACAAACATCAATTTCTAGTGCAGTTTTCCAGCTTGGGTTCCCCAGGAAGCAATCACTGAGATGTCTATTAAGGAGTGCTCTTGGGATTGATATCTATGATATGGAAGGGAAGAAGGTAGTATTAGGCAATGAGGGAAGTTGAACAAGTGCCATTGAAAATCTCAGCTGACTTCTTGTAGGGCTCTGGACGAACAGTGATGGCCCTTCGGAATGGTTCTTCTTTGAACATTAGAGGCATTCTTGCTAAAGTGAGGAACAAGGTAAAGATGACCAATAAAATACAATTTAACATGGTTTTAGAAGTATGAAGCAAAAAA
>NW_006379478.1:0-1467 GCF_000327345.1 Myotis davidii
CCTGCCCCATTAAGTTCACCCATCCATGCCTTTAGCTATCTAGGTAGTAGCTATACCATTCATGGAAACTTACAGAAAAGGGTAGTCTGAGGACTCAGGCCCTCACTCCATCTACTTTTGCCCACACCTGCAATTGCCCATGAGAAGAATCATTCCACAAGATGTCCCTTCTTTCACCTCTGCTTTCACCTCGGCCCTCACCCCACCTGAAACGCCTCCACACTCAGCCCTTGGGCCTAGATGGAGTCACTTGGACACCTTGTCTCACCAGGTGCTCCCTCTGCCTCTGTCACCTCCTTCTTCCTAGAAGGATGGGCTCCCCCGTCTCTCCTCTGTTCTGACCAGGATGTACCTGGCAGAATATGGGTGATGCGCTTAGCCCAAAGGGTGCCCAGATGGGACCCACCCTCCCCTTCCCTGCAGCTTTTGTCAGCAGGGTTCAAACCTGAAGGTCAGAGGCTGGAGGAGGGGAAAATTATCATAGAACAAAACAAGAAGCTATCTGTCAATATTTCCCCAAATGTGATTCCTTTACATCCGTTTTCTCGGAAGCAGCATTTCTGAATACCCTTCAAGGGTTTCTTCACAGGCTTCCTAATTTGCCAGTAAGCCAGCAGCATTCCAAAGAGACCTTTCCTTTATCTCATTTAAAAAACAAAACAAACCCACCGCACCGGTTCTTCCAGCTTTGATGTCGGACCAAAGCAGCCAAGAGTGAGGGCTGGAGGCTGCAGGAAAGCCATGTGTGAAGATAAACACAGGATGCGATTAGGAGTGGCTCACGGAATTTGGGACAAAAAAGCGTGCTGGGGAAATTAAAGGCCAGCCTTATTAATGAAGTGGACTTGTTTCGTATGGTGGTGAATACACATCCACGATTACTTTAATGATCTTCAACATCTTATCGGAATGACACACCTACCAGCTTCAAAAGGTGAACACCGCCCTCCCTATGAAACGTATCGTGTAAATCCACTTCTCTCTGGCTTCTTTTGAAAATTAACCTCCCGTGTGGTTTCCTCGTTGAATAAAGCTATAGTATGACTCGATTTCATTTGGGTTTCTTTAGAAATTCAGTCCAAATACTGATGTAATTTTGGCACAAACAGCCATTTGCAAGGTCATGGGGAATGAACGAAAAGACTTTCTCATTGTCATTTCCAAATAGCAAGTCTTTTGGGATATTGATTAGATCTCAGGAAAAGTTGGAGATCATTTCTAGAGCTTTGCTATTAAAATCTCCAGTATGTTCATGTGCTGCTTAATGACGGGATACATGCTGAGAAATGTGTCACTAGGCAATTTCATCATCATGCAAATGTCATAGAGTGCACTTGCATGCACTTAGACAGCCTGGCTAACTATTGTCATTGTACATGCTATATTTTTACAGTAGATTTGTTTACACCAGCATCACCACAAGGACAGGAGTAATCTATATAATAAAAGCCCAGTGACCATTACGGC
>NW_006379479.1:0-1468 GCF_000327345.1 Myotis davidii
TAAGGCTGAATAATATTCCATTGTATGTATACTTACACCACATTTTCTTTATCCTTTCATCTTTCAATATATTTTTGGTTATTTTCACATTTTGGCTGTTGTGAATAAACACCACAATGAATATCTGGGATGCAGATATCTCTCTTTGAGATCCTGATTTCAACACAAAATGATTTTAGACCAAAGAAAAAGGAGCAATTTTTACACATTGCACCCTCTCCTCTAGGATGAAGGCAGGAATCCACAAGCGCTGAAGCAGGAGAGAAAGCTAAGTGGGAGCAGGATTAGAGTGGCCCCTGCCCTGGAGGCCTGGCCCAAGCTTATGCGCCTGCCTCCGTCTTCCCTTGGATGAACTTTTCACAGGAGGCTCCATTGTGGATGATGAAAATAGATTACTGTTGGGCACACCCTACCAGCTCTCTATCCAGGTTTGAATCCTGGGGGACAAGCTTTAAATTGGGTTCCTGGCTAAACAAGTTCTGAACAGTCCCATACAGTCTCTACATGAAAACAGGAAACTCATCCTCAATTCTGAGAGCCCCTTTCTTCTAACTAAAGGTAATAAGAGGTTGCACTTATTAAGCACCTATTACATGCCATGCACGTCATAGACATTACCTCATTTTGTCATTACCAGCCCTGTAGGGTAGGTTTTATTACTCCTGTTTTACCCACTTCTGCTGTGACCCGTCCTCTTACTGGGGACCACATTATAGGCAGCCTGCAACAGAACATGAGAAATATTATGGCTGATAAACATTAGCTGCTCTAACAAGTCCTGGACAGGGTGTGTCACAGGCTAGAAGTTTTCATTCTTTCTCAAAACATGAAGCCCACAAATTAGAGGGCACCCAGTCCTGACCATCATGTCAGCATCCGCTTTCCTGGACTCCTTTGTTTAATAACCAAAGTATTTTTCCTGAGGAGAGAGCTCTGCATCCAACACAGAAGCTGAGTCGGGCATGTCCTATGAGCATTTGAGACCCAGCAATGGAGTGAGTGATGGGGTGGAAAGGAGGGATGGGGGATGAGAACTCACGGAAGTTAATGAAAGTTTAGAATTTTTCAGCAAGAACTCAACCAAAATAATAATACTCATGGTTCTGGATATTTGCTTAAAAGTTGATGCATTCTAGTTAGGGTAGAGAGAGAGTTAGAAGACACTGTTGTTCCCACTGTAACAATAAGACCAAGACAGTTATGCTACAACATCATAGTTTTTCAGAAACACACTACGGAGGTGATGACATAAAGAAACCCAAATGAACTAAACTCCAGAAAGTGGCAAACTCTTCCTGGGGGAGAAATGAAATATTCACCATAAACAGAGAAAAGAGAAACCAGTTAAACTTTGAATGAACTGTTAAGTCTAGTTGTGGGGAGCAGTAATGGACCAGAATCCCAAGGGTCCCAGTCACAGGGTAACAGATTTAAAGAAAATATTTGCATAAGACACATCTATAAAGGA
>NW_006379480.1:0-1467 GCF_000327345.1 Myotis davidii
TTGACCGGAATTGAACCCGGGACCCTTAAGTTCGCAAGTTGACGCTCTATCCACTGACCCAAATGGCTAGAGTGAGTTAAAGGTTTTGACGTGATTATCTGTGCCAACTGCAATTTAAATACGTGCCACAGCTTTTACAGCTCAAACCCAAGCATTTGTTCATTGCCTCGAGGGAGAGAAGGGGTGGGTTTTTAATGGGAAAAAATAATTGAGAAACCTTATGTAGAAAGGGTCTGTTTTATTCTGGGAAGCATTTCTCTTTTCCCCACCTATAACCAAAAGGCTAAGGTAAACAGTAGATTTAGCAAAGTGTCTCTAGTGCTGAGTGGTCACCTTGCCTAGGTAAGCTAGAGTCAGCAGGGCTAGACTCTATGTACCATGTACTATGAACAGTGAGCCTCTAACAGCACACTGCTGCCCAGGGCAGAGAACCTAAGGGGTGTGTATTAATACTCTATCACTGTCATAGTACATTACCCCCAAATTGGTGGCTCAAAACAACATAAATTTACTATCTTACAGTTCTTTATGTCAGAAGTGTGACATAGGTCTCAGTAGGCTAAAATCAAGCATCAACAGGACTATGTTCCTTTTGGAGGCTTTGGGTAGCATCCATTTTCTTGCCTGTATTCAATTTCTAGAAGCTATCAGCATTCCCTGGTTCTAATTTCCTTCCTCCATCTTCAAGGCTAACAAAAGTGGGCCAAGTCCTTTTCACATTGGCTCACTCTGACCTTCTCTTCTTCCTCCCTCTCCCACCTACAGATTCTTGTGACCTACCGAGATAAACCCAGGATGATCTCCCCATCTCAAGTTTCTTTACTTAATCATGTCTGCAAGGTCCCTTTTGCCTATATAGTAACATATTCATTTGTCGTATGAATTAGGACATGGACACCTTTAGGTAAGGGGGTCATTATGCCACCTGCTCACATGTAAGAGGCTTAATCTTGGGGAGACAGATGGCTTTCGAGAAAAGTGCTGATTTCAAGAAATGAATTCAAATTTTGGGCAATATGTAGCTCAAGTTACCATAGCCTAGTGGTAGCTAGCAATGGGTTCAAGAGATGAGTACAAAGAAGGGGACAAGAGGTTTAAAAAAGAAAAAGGCAAAGAGTAGGGTTTGCCTTTCTGCTATGGGGTACAGGGCATTAAAGGGAGCAAAGGCACAGACAAAAGTACAAGCAGAAAGATG
Organism: Myotis davidii; assembly: GCF_000327345.1. Classification (NCBI taxonomy): domain Eukaryota; kingdom Metazoa; phylum Chordata; class Mammalia; order Chiroptera; family Vespertilionidae; genus Myotis; species Myotis davidii. Next base: position 1,196 of record NW_006379480.1, read on the forward strand.
ACATTTGCAGAATACCCACTGTTACAGGGTCAATGATAGGTAACAGAGAAGACGTCTTGTACAATAGAATTTGGAACTTGAGTCTGAGCACAGCTCTCATAGTTCAAGAGGTGTTATTGTTATAGGAGGAGTCACTTGTCCTCATTACACAAGTATAGAATCCAAACAAAGAACTATGCAAAAGAGACTAGAGATTTTGATCACAGTCCATTTGGGAGAAGAGCAATATAAGAAGGCTTGTAGAGCCCTGGCTGGTTTGGCTCAGTGGATAG
>NW_006379481.1:0-1468 GCF_000327345.1 Myotis davidii
TTTTGAGCACATAATTCAGATCATTTTAGTATTCTCTTGTTTCCTCATAAAGCCTTGCTTGTTTCTTGTCCTCTAGGCCATTTCCTTAGGGGTCAGCCATTGTGAACCAATTTTCCCCCCTGAGTAAATGAAGTAGTAATAAGGGGTTAAAGAGGGACATTTGAGAAGCCTTTTAAAATTACATAGCTTTCATTACACTATGGAACTACAAGGAGTGGTGAACCATATCATAGAATATTTTCATTACAGGTTGAACTAGTTGGAATTTACAGAATTAAAGGATTTTATATTTGAAGAGACTTTGCAGGTTACCTAATGCCACACCCATCACAGGCTTCTAGTGCATCCCTGATAGAACCTCCAGACTCTTATTTCTTCCAAAGAGGGAGGCTAACACTGTGTTTTAAGACACATTATGCCATTTTAATGTTTTTAAAGTCTTTTCTGTTTCTGTTTGTATTTGGTCAAAAGTCTGTTGCCCTAAAACTTCCTGGTGCTGGAAAGTCATTAGAATAAATAATAATGTGTCATAAGGTGCAACATTTTTTAGGAACATTCTCCCACCTTAGAAAAAGGTTGTTGAGGTAAACTTCAAAGTCAGCGTGCCAGTGTTCAGGCTGGGATCCTCCCTAGTTTTGCTTCTATATGGCCCAAGTTACAGGCAAGAGCTAAAAGTCTTTAAGGTAATCAGTAACTCTGCTGGTGTCTGCTCTGTTGAACCACTGGAAGCTCTAGCTCACCCCCTCTGGGTAATGAACTTGCCTTTTTGATCTCGGCCATGGGCACATTTTGCTTTCCTGCGTCAGTTAATCAACACTTACAGAGTGCCCACTGTGACAGAGCTCTGTTCTAGGCTCAGTGGAAACATTAACCAAGCATCCGTGGCATTAAAGAGAGAGTATGGAACACAACACTCAATTTCCCATTGTTAGTATTCTTTCTGTCAACTTTGTGGAGCATCTTACTGAGGTCAACAGCATATCTGTACTAGAAATCTCTGGGGCTTAGGTTAGGGATATTTTATTTTAAAATCCTTAAAGGTACAGCCACACTGTTGTTTCCCATCATACAGATCCATGGATGACTGAATGTTCTAGCTTTACAGAGAAAAAGGCAGGATTCCAACCTGACTTTATCACTCAGCAGAGATCATTTCTGGTTACATCAGAGTCCTGAAGGCAAGGGCCGCAGATCTATATTATGTCTACAATTGGGCTTCATTACTTAACCCTCCCAGAAATAACATACAAATTAACGTCTGTAGTATGTTTTTGAGAATGAGGGTATTCATGACTTTCATCTGAAAATAAGTGCTAAGTAATAAGAGCTACATCAAGCTTAAAGAAGGTAAACATGCACATTCTCTGTTTCTAATAATTATTTATCTCTCCTTCTGTGGCTTTATTTTATTTTTGTTCTGCACCCAAAATGCAGACCAACAAAACAGATACCAAAATTGAAAAAAAAA
>NW_006379482.1:0-1468 GCF_000327345.1 Myotis davidii
CTTCTTCAAAAAGGGATACCTGTCATCCCATATTTTTATAAGATAAACAAAAGAATAAATAATACCCATGATCTGCTGATTCTAAACATGAAACAGTCTTAAAGTTAATCAGGCTTACTTAGTTGTATGACATTGCTGATAAGAAATATTAAAATGCCAAATATCACTATACTTAGAAGATATATCTTTTTACTAGGCAGGGAAAATCACCATGTTTTTACATTAGCCGTGATTCAAAAATGAATATATGAAATATAGAAAATGCAGTAATGACTATGTGTGTTTTGCTTTTTGAGCGTCCTCAAAGAAATATTATCAGAGAAAATTACTTGGAGCTATATGATATTGCATTGTATATTTGCCTGTATTTAAATTCAGGTAATGCTCATTGTAATCAAAGGATCATTTTCATGCAGTTTCACTAATTGAAATGCAATGCACATTTATTTTAACAACCTCTGTACTAACCTGTGCATTCTTTCAAAATAATGCATATTAATTATGACAAGCATTTACAATATAGAGATAGCACCAGCACTATTTTTTACATGTTTTTTTCTATTACAGGTGCAATGATGTTAAACTTTGATATCACTAAGGAACTTATTGCTTTTAGGAGACTTGTGGAGCTACATGAAGATATCCTATATCAAGCAATCTCCCATTAATGAAGCAATTACTGGGATCGGGTTTCACGGGTGTGTGGAATCAAGCACATTACTTGCAGAACAACCTTTAAACAATATACAAAGCCAGAAAATGAAAATACAATCTGTTTTGAAAATAACGTTCGAATGACACTCATTTGAGTGGCTCATAGTCAAGCTAAGAACACAGGTAACTCTAGTAGTAGAAAGCTCTGACGCTTAGACTATGGCACTAGCAATGCCCCATATGTGCTTTTATTGATTAGTGTGTAAGAAACACATACATGGAGATTATTTAGTTTTGTAATTTCCTATGTGTTGAAATAATTGCACAGGACAGAAGTCTGATGATTACTGATTAAAATCTAAACATTTATTTAATACAAGGTTTCAGTAAAACAAAGCTCCTGGAATCAGCATTTCATGTAATTAAGAGGAGCATTAGAAACAAAGAATAAATGAGATTAGTCTAGTGCTGCAATGTTTGTCATGTGTCCTCTCATATATCATTTAGTTCCTATACCTGCTGAGATTTCTTTTTCTTTGAGAGTTGAATAAATTGGAGTCAACCCCCATTTAAGGTAGTCTGCAGTCCTATAAATTTCCAGGGGGAAGAGAAAAACTTAAATTTACATGGTCCCTTTTTGCTGTTCGTTTCAGTCTCCCTTCCTTAACTTTTTTTGAAATTAGACATTTGTATATAGGTTTGGGGCCCAAGAATGAAATATAGAATTAGTCCAAGTTCCCTGCTCTAAAATCCCCTGCTGCCAGACCACTGGTACTGTCTCAGCCACTTGTCTTCTTCTACTCATGCTCCTTAT
>NW_006379483.1:0-1468 GCF_000327345.1 Myotis davidii
TTTAAGTTTCTGTATTCAGATACATCAGTTGATGAAGCTTCCTTGTTGTCTCTTACCTGATTTATCTTCCCTGGACAGTTTTATAAATGTTACTTTCTCTCTACCTCAGACCGCACTTTATGAAATAGCTGAAAAATTATTTTAATGTTCATTATTATTATTGCCTTTGTTTTACTAGACTCATTAAATTGAAACACAGGGACAATTTGGTTGAGATTTATTAATAAGATTGTATATTTGAGGAACAGTAAGTCCATTGAAAATGTCTTCACCTAAATAGTCCAGTTTTGGGTAAACTTAATTGTTCCAAATCATTTTATAAAATGCATTTTGTTTTCAACTCTTAGTCTCTAACTTAAAGTAACATTGTGTTCTTTTCTAGCTGCTGGATGTGCCATGCTTTCCTGTGATATTTGTGGTGAGACAGTGACCTCAGAACCGGACATGAAGGCTCATCTCCTAATTGTCCACATGGAAAATGAAGTCATATGCCCATTTTGCAAATTGTCGGGTGTGAATTATGATGAAATGTGTTTTCATATTGAAACTGCTCATTTTGAACAAAATGAATTGGGAAGAAACTTTGAGAGGATCAATACCATACACTGTGGAACTTCAGATAACAGGAAGGACAACACCCAGCAGAGCAGAATGGAAGTTAATTCAAGTATTCATTCACCCTGTGCATCTAATCATCCGAAAATTTCAGCTCAAAGCCTGCCTAAGGATGGTACTTTAGAACATAAAGCCTTTTATTCAGAGAACTTGACTGAATCTAGAAAATTCTTGGAAAGTAAGGAAAAACAGTGTGACCTATCCAAAATAAAAGGTTCAATTTATGACACAGTGTATAGTCCTCCTGAATGCCCATTCTGTGGAAAAATAGAAGATTGTACTCAAGATATGGAAACTCATGTGAAAACAAATCATGCCAATCTTTTAGACACTCCAGTAGAAGGTAAAGTGTTCATTTCATATAATAACAACTAATGTTAGTTCCAGTTAACATGTGGTGCCCTGAAAGTTGATTTGTAAGTCAGATTACTGCAATCAGATTGCTACAAGTGTGTTTTAAAACTCAGTCTATATCTATAGCATTGTTTATTTGCAATTGTTGCAATACAATACAGTAGAATGGTAAAGAAGATACATGCAGGTAACAGATGTTTCAGCTACAGTGAGAGTCCTTTTATTACCTTTCTGAAGAGAAAGACATCATCAACTGAATGGCATCTGGACTGTTTCAGACTCTTGACTTTTTGTTATTGAGTTCTAGTTTGATTTAATTATGATCAGAAAACACTATGATTTCAGTTCTTGCCAGCATTTGGTGTTTGTTTTCCATGTTCCAGATTTTGACCATTCTAATGTGTGTAGTAGTATCTTATTTTAATTTGCAAGTCCCTAATAACAGGTGATGAACATATTTATTGTTAATCCTAACCTGAGGATATTTTCCCATTGATTT
>NW_006379484.1:0-1469 GCF_000327345.1 Myotis davidii
GTAGGTTTGCAGTTGTAATACAAGTAAATAATATAATTAATAAATAATAACACAAGAATACACTCTAGGTTTCGCATACTCACAACTATAAACCTATTGTTGCGTACCCCTATAAAGCATAAATTAAAGATGAAAAGAAACTGCAGCCTATGTTGACCAAAAATCTAAAATGTGACTAGAATGAAGTGATTTGAATTGTTTTTAGGAAAAACAAAACAAAACAGAATAAAAAACAAACAGGAGATAAAAGCAACGTCAGGATTCATTAAGGAGAAATGATATTTTGTTTGAAAATATTAAAAGTACAATAAATGAGGTAAAATACGGTCTGATTGAGATGCTAGGCTCACTTGTTATTGGATTTGAACTCTGAGATGATAACATCCATAGATCAAGGCAAGAGAAATTGGAGAAACCATTCCTACTTAATAACTGTTCATCTCTTGTGGTTATAGAATAGTAATTCAAGAGGAAGCATTCATTTGAAGTCAAATGGGCAGAAGAAATATTTTATTGCATAGCCTGATGGATTTGGAATTAGAAAATTACAAGGAATCTTAGAGGTCACTTAGGCCCAAATCCTTTTTAATTGAGAAGTCCTTCCTATAATATTCCTGACAGCTTGCCATTCACCATGAACTTGGGCATTTTTAGCATTCACCATAGTAAACGTCAGCCCTCTCTTATTTTATGTGATTAGTAAAGCTGTATGATTTTCTTTATTAGTACCAACATTTATATCTTTGTGAATTTTCATCCCTTGACCCTCATTATGTCTTAAGGACCTAGTTAAACAATTACATCATTCTCTTAGTGAACATGTTCCTCTCTTTTCAATTTCTTACCTAAATGTTCCAAATTATTAGGTTCTCATATAACAGGATGCACAAACATTTTAATGTCATGCTTTGCCTCCCCTAAATTGTTTTAAACATATTATTTTTAACAGTGGTACCCACACAACATGAAAACTTCCAAATTGATCCTCTAGTTTTGGATACTGAACTTGAGCTTCATTTATACAATTTAGGATTTGATTAGCTATTTTGAGAGTTACACACATTCTAACCTCCTCTAATCTTGGAGTCAATGAAAACATCAAAATCACAAGGGACATACTGAGTTTGGTTTTAAATAAATTTTCAAATTTACATTTATCTCTGTTACATTCATCATTCTAGTCTAACCTTTTTAATCTGAAGCCTCTGATGTGATAACTTATTCATCTGATTTTGTAAAATCTAAGTTTTAATCATAATTCTATTTCTCCACCTACTTTTTAATGAAATAAGTCAAATTTATATAATCTCCATGAGGGCCAGGGAGAGTTTGTCTTTGCCAATTGAGATCTTGGTCACAGCTATTTCTTCAAATTCTTCAAATTCTGTGGAGCAGGCACTTGGTGCCCATGTGTGGATAAAAGCAACACAGACCTAAGTTCTCTCCCTGGATTGACATTTATTCTTTGA
>NW_006379485.1:0-1469 GCF_000327345.1 Myotis davidii
AAATCAATAAAAATATATTAAAATAAATAACTAAAAAAGCAATATTCTGCATACATTATGCCACTGTAACAAATACATTAATATTTATGCAGTGAAATTAATGCATAAGGGCTAAAGATTATCAATAGCCTCTCCTCTTCACATCATGTCAAGTTTGCTGCCAAATAAATCATTACAAACTTTCAATTTTCAGAGGTAGGGGTTTTTTTTGGCCATTTGATAAGCGACTGTGGACCTCAATTACTGAGAATAAATCCAAAATCTATAGGTCATAATCTTGGGCAACAAAATTTTCATCCATCTCACACCCACTTTCTGGTAATGTAAATTACTTAATAGTAGGAAGCAGGGGAAAGATACTACATTTTACTTGCAGGACCAATTCTAATGAAGAACACCATGTTTAACCCAATCTTCCCCATGTTTGATGTAGGCTATCATGACCCCCTTGAGATGGAGTTATTCATTAATTTCATAATCCCAACCTGGCTGTAATGATAAGAAACCCCAATTGCAGCCATGAACATTACTTTGCAGTTGAAATGAATAGGAATACAGATTCAAATTAATGTGCTACCCAAAAAATTTGGCTTAGATTTAGAAAATGATCTGATCATAGATGTAGTAATATTCTAAAAATTGTTACTTGCCAAAGTATGTGAAAAACACCAAAATTTATACCTCTAAGAAACTTCTTATACTGTATAAATAATATATCTTTAAACACAAAGTATTAAATAGATGTGCAGGTATTTATTGTCAAATTTCAAGTTTGCCATTAAAGTTTCATAATAAAATGTTGGGAAGGGAAGAGGAATCAATGAAAAGAAATTATATAATAATTTATATATTCACACACACTATTAGTGTGAATTCACTTTTTTTAAAACAAGAAATAAAGTTTTTAATCACAAAATTCAAATGCCAGGTATCACTTACCTTCCATAATAAAAGAACTAATAGAGCAAGCATCAAAATCCCAGCAAGAATGGCCACAAGGATGATCCACCAAGGAACTCCCGAGTGCTGAGCTGCCGTCTTGGAGGGAAACACAGTCACACGAACCTATGGCCACACAAGAGAAGAACACAATTACAAAACAGAAAGACAGTTGACACCAGGAATTTGTCCAGACACACTTTGGACGAGGCAGCCTGTGGAAGGATGAGATGCCTTTTTGATGCAAGATCCTCTCCTTTACTAATGGACTATTGTTTCTTTCCTAGAACCTGGAAAATGCTGGCTTATGTTTTGACAACGTCTGTATTTCTTTGCCAACGAAAGTAGATAAATTGTATAATAAATCATCATTCAACATCAAGTTGCAAGTTATCAATACACAGCCAAATCTGTATCATCTTTACAACCTCGTAGCTTTTTGAGAACGATCACACTTTTTAAAAATTAGTTTTCAGCGATGAAAACAACGGGGCCAGTTTAGGCACAGTTAGCCTACATTTGTCACTCAG
>NW_006379486.1:0-1468 GCF_000327345.1 Myotis davidii
GTACTTAGTCAAATTCAAAGAGACAGAAAGTAGAATAGTCAGTGGCAAGGGCTGTTGGGAGGAGAGAATGGTGCCTTATTGTTTAATAGTTTTAAAGAAAGAAAAAGTTATGGGAATGGTTGCACAATAATGTTAACATACTTAATGCTGCCGAATTGCAAACTTAAAAATGGTGAAGATGGTAAATTTCGTTATGCCTTTTTTTGCCACAATAAAAAATTAAAGTATCGACAACTTGTAGAGAGGAAGTGGTTATGATGTCACAGATCAGAACAGAGCTTGCTGGGACACTGCAGGTAGGGTGGAAGAGGTAGGTATTGTTGACTTGTTAAGATCACATGAAAATGTCATACAGACTTAAAGGATTTATTGCTCCTCAGCTGGATGAAGAGATGAAGAACATAGAAAATCTTGCCCTTTGCAAACTGCTCAGATGGAGAAAGACTAATTAAAAAAATGGTTTCCCTGACTTTTAAGAAAGGGCAAATTGCTAACTGCTCCTACACAGACTCTTTCTTTCCCCCCTTTCAAGTGTGCTGGGAGCCAGCAGCTTGAAATTAGCACAAGGTGGCCACGCAGCAATTTATGATTTGAATTTACATGTAAGTTCATTTATTTTCTGATTTGAATCTAGATTATCAGTAACATTTTAAACATGAGTAAACTGCAGGTCCAGAGATTGAAGATGTACCCTTGGTAGGAATCACCAGTGGAGGAGCTAAATAACTCTAGTCCTGTCAGGGTGTTCAACTTGATTCCTTGGTACTCCTAACACGATGGCTCTTTTCTATACATTTTATTAGAATCAACCTTCTTCATGAATCTACGTGTGCTGTGGAAATGCAGAGAACAAAAGACAGCAATCGATGGGAAGCAGCTATTCATAAATACACTGAAACCGTTTCCTTTCCACATGGTTCACCCAGCGAGTTCATTTCTTACTGCCTTCCTCTTCATTGGCTGTAGTCAAAGGCTTCATAAATGGTGATGCTGCAGTAGCCAAAGCCTGCTTTGGACACAAGAAGATGTGTTTTCGTTACCTCGTTCTGCCAAGTACATGGGCACGGGCAAGATGCAGTCAGTGCAATAGGTTTCCTCATCTGTAAAATGATGCTAAGGTAGCTCATGGAATACAGTTCCAGCAGTTAAATGGAAGAGCATATGTGTGAGCGCTCTCAACAGCGAAACACTGTCCAAATGTAGACTATAACTGTCATCTAAGTCCGCATAAATCTGCGAGAAAGGACTTTAACCGAGAGTCAGAGAACACAATGAACACTTTTCAAAAAAACACCACACAGAGGGGTTTTCAATGCATTGTCTATTGAAATAAAACATTCAGAGATTAAACTCTGAGGATATTTTTTTTACTAATTTATATTGAAAAAAGTAGGGGGATAAGAGAACTTTTCTTTCCCAGAATATTCAGTGTTCTAGGTCTTCAATTCCTATCAAGAAAATATTTCTT
>NW_006379487.1:0-1470 GCF_000327345.1 Myotis davidii
ATTTACATATTACTCTTTTATTAGGTAGGATTTCACTCTATACCTGCACTTCAGTTTGCAGAAAGACAATAAATATTGATATGAACATTTAAACCTCAGTAGGAGTGATACTTTGTTTTCCTCTAACATTTCAGAAAAAAATTTTATTTCATTCCTCAAGGGGTTTTTTTAGTGTCAGAATCATTTTCACGTATGATAATCACTCTTAAGAGTTAAATATCATCCCTTTGTCAGATAAACTATGTTGCATAATAGTTTCTTCATTTATAGTATAAAACAGTTGAAACAATTTAATACATAGACATCTGAGAAAAACATATACCCCTAACAATATCATTCATTAAAGCACTGATATAAAAATGTTATCTATTAGTTTCTCTTTCTATTAACTTATATTGCAGTGTATTACACAGTGGAACACCTTCCTCCATACCAGTAATTTATGAGTTTGCTAAAGGGTTCATAAGTACTACTGATTTCTTCATTAAGGGTAGAATTTAAATCTTCAGTTTGCATCTTATATTTATTTAGAACAGTATCTGCATAGAAACAAGTCAATTTAATGACTTACTAAATGTGTTTTGATTAGTAAGTTACCTCTGCATCAAAATGATTTAAAAGATCACATTAACTGTTAAATATGATCATGTGTGATGGTAACCAAATAGCCTGATTTACACACAATTATATAAACCAACATCCTGCCATGTTATGGTCAAACTCAATATCCTAAACAATTTACGATATATACTGAACTATGTGGTACAATGCAGTCTTTAAAATTATGAGAGAATATTTATATTCATGGAGAGTTATGTCTTACTCAATGATTAAAACAGATTAGACAAAGATAAAAATAGGGTTATCATATGATAACCACATTTGTGTAGGTTTGTGTGTGTGTGTTGCATGTGTATATGGGGTGTGTGTATTTGTCATAATGTAACTGATAAGCTTCTCTAAAAAATACATGCAAATACATTTTTATCATTCATTCACTGTAATCTGGAAGCAAAGGAGACAATAAAAATTATCTGCCTGTTTGTCATTCCTGTATTAAAGATCTCAAATTAGAGTAACTAATATTAAGTCACAATAGTTTGATGTGAGCGGGATAATTTTACTACTATTTTATAAATATTATAGTCAAAATTGTGTGTTAAATTACATGTATACTAATTACTCATGCACTATAATTTTTCATAATATTGAATCATTATTTAACATTTGTGGTGTTTGAATTAAAATGCAATACCAGTACTAATAGAGAATGTGTTCGGTTGTATTTTTCTAGGTCTCAGGGTGGCGAATTTTTGTGTGAATTCCTAACCTGTGAGCTTATGGTAAGATGATAATTCATATACTAAATTTTGGAGTTTTTTTCCTTTATATGCTTGATAGTGTTCAGTAAAAGTAATAGGAAAGGAAATTTGTATGATCCACCTGATACTTTACTATATATTTTCATAA
>NW_006379488.1:0-1470 GCF_000327345.1 Myotis davidii
GAAAATGCTTCATTTAGCAAAGTCATACAGGGCTTTTAACATAGTGGTATGAACTTACGACTCTCCAGGAGTCAAATACGCCCAAATTACAGATCCTTTACCTGGAAGTGATATGGAAAATAGGGGAGAAAAGGGGGAAGAGGTTTAATGGGCTAAGATCATGGAAAGCCTCGAACTTCAGGTTCTCAGTCTGTCCTGTGTATGAGAGGAGCGAGGGCTGAGTGCTAAGCATGCAGACTCCCACGCCCCATCTCCTGACTGGAGGGCTAGAGCAGGACCCAGGAATCTACACGTCCACAAACCCATTCCCATACAAGGAGTCTAGGGACCACAGTTTGAGAACCTGGAGGGCAGATGAGTCAGTTTCAATGGACAGAGGCCTGGAAACTACAGTTTAGTTTAGACCATCTTCATGGATTCAAGCCTCTGCGGGCACAGAGAGCTGACAGAGGCGTCAGCTCCTCCTCTCCCTGCTCAAAGGTGTAATGGTGGGGAGAGCCCGTGGGCCTTCTTTCCATCTGAGCATAGGGGTCCAGGCAAAGCCGCTTGTCTCCCCCCTGATGTCCATATGCGGTACTGCAGGTCAAGACGTGCAGACCCAGAGAGCAGGTTGACCATCAGCTGCCCTAGGAAAGTAAGGGGATGAGGCTCAAAACTTGCCTGCTCCTAAAAGCCTCTCTTAACTTCCGCCTCCTCTCTAAGCTCCTGCAGCACTCATCCCTGAAACACTCTACCCCACTCTGCCATTCCTCCTCCTGCTGTCTCTAAAGTGCTCCTTGTAGAGCCTGAGGGACACCGAGAGCTTTATCACAGAAAGTGTGGAGCATGAGGGACACTGTCTAAGACAGCAACTAAGGAACAAATACCAGTGATCGAGCTGGACAAGGAGGAAGCTGGAGGGGACAGAGTCATCTCTCCTTTAATGTGGCCAAACCTCAATAAAGCAGAAAAAAACAAGAGAACAACAGACAACTTGTGGGGAAAGGCTTTTAAAATCCTGGAGATTGTAATTACATCAATTGCTGTCAGAGAAGATTTGGGGATGAGCTGAAGAAGGTAATTGCTTTGCAGTCAGGCTTGAAGGCAACAGGAAAGGGAAATATATAGGGGAAGGGGAGGCTAGAGAAAGTCCCAGAAAGCATCCTGCCTCTATGGACCATGTGACACTTGTGGGGAAAACAGCCTGCTTGTCCAGAACATAGAACTCTCCCAACTCTGCCCTGGCTGCTGACTGCTGACTAATGTCTTAGGGATGTGAGAGGCCTGGGAAGGGATGTGGCCAAGGATTCCGGGAGAGGAGATCACAGCATCTTGGGTAGGAATGAGACCAACAAAAGCAACTGACTTGATTAAGCTTCCCATGTGCCAGTATGGTGTGCATATACTATCTCATTTAATTCTCACAACAAGCCTATGGGGTTATTAGCAATCCCACATAACAGAGGAGGAGACTGGAGCCCAGAGAGGTTA
>NW_006379489.1:0-1469 GCF_000327345.1 Myotis davidii
TCCCTCGGCTGTAGACGCATAGTTCCAAATCAAGTCTAAATCCCACTGCGTGCCGAGGAGGAGCCCTTGCTGTGGAGACCTCTGTCTAAATGAGTGGGGTGTGCTGATCTTTGAGCTGTGGGGGGACCTTGAAGATACTCTGGGGCATTAGGAGAATGATGATAGATTAGAATGGGTGATGAGTCTGCACGGAGCCACACAATCAGTTTGTTGGCTTTTGCTTCTTAGCCTTGATTTGATCTTTGGCTCATGGAGGAAAAATGTTTTGTTCATGAAGGTCCCAACAATAATATTGTGTTCACAGAGAAATTCAACACCAAGAGCATGAAGGCGTGTTAATATGTTTAACTAAATCAATATGGCCACCAAGATTTATCCATTGAGGCCATTTCTAAACAATAGGTGACAGAGAATGATAGCAAATGCCTCTCGGGTGCACAGCAGGAAAGTGCTCATCTTCTCTAGAGAACCTTCCCTGGCCTCTCCTCCAACTGAATTCTGCACCTCCCTCTGTGCTCCCATAGCTCCTGAGCTACCACCATCATATCACCTGAAACATATCTATTTGATCACCTCCCCCCTGGAGAGTGAGCTCCTTGGTGCAGAATATATGTTATGCCTGTCTCTGTGCACTCAATAGGTGTTCATTAAATACTTGTTTAATAAATGTCCAGAAGCAGCCCAAACTACCAGTTTCAATGAGAGGGGATGTGATAGGTAGCATGGACTCAGGATGTGAACGCCATTTAAGTGAAGTAAGAATGAAGTGGGCATTCTACTCAAAATGTGATTCCCCAGCCCTGAGGGGGTGATAATTCCCCTCTTCCCCTGCCTGCCCTCAACCCACACACCCAGTGGTTTTATTTAAGGGTTACTATTTTAGAACTCACTCCTTCCAGCTCAGGGGTGTGAGAAATGATAGCAGGAGTCCATCATGGCTCCAGGGAGCTCCAAATGCATTCAGTGGGTCACCCACTCTCTTGTTGCAGGGACACCTTTCACTTCCCCTCACTTTTGGGAACAGAGCTTTCTCCTTCTGTAACCTTAACTGGCACTGTGCTCACAGCTCCGTTCTGGCCACTTTCACATCAGTTTTGTCACTTGTCCTCCCGGTCTCTGTAAGCTGCAGCAGGACTGGCAACCCCTGACCTTTCAAAGGCCCTGGTACGTTTCATTTCCCCCAGGATATCCATGTCCATGGTATTATCAGATACCAGTCTAGATAACAAAACCTAAAGTAGTTAAAAGACTGGATCAAGGTCACACAAGATGTGTGGTAGGACCACAGGTCCATAGAGGACCAACGTCCTGTACAGGTGTGACCCTCTGAGAGGGCACAGGTAGGGAATCTCTGAAAGTATCAGCTTCTCAGAAGAGACTGCAAAGCTGCTGAGGAGCAGGAAACAGAGGTGACAATCTTGACGATCTGTGTTCTCTTAGAACGAGTGCTGAGATGCATGAGTGTTGGG
>NW_006379490.1:0-1464 GCF_000327345.1 Myotis davidii
AGCATATTATGCTTTTATTATTATAGATTAAGTTCAGAATTTCCAAGCAAATTTGAGAAATGATTTATTGAGTCCACGATCACTGTTCAAACACAGCTTCATTTCCTGGCACATGAAACGGAGACCACATTGCTTCCCCTGCCTTAGGTACCCATTTTCATATCTGTATTACTACCAAAATAAAACCATTTATTTTGCAAAAGGTTTATCAGAGAACTAATTATAACATCAAGTGGGGTGGTGTTCAGAACAGTCTGAATGACAAAGAATGAGAAAAAATAATCCAATAATTATTTAAAGTAGTGGGTGTTAGCTTCCACTCTGATCTGATGAGGGTGGTAGCTGGGAAAAGCTTCAAAGTAACAATACACAGCCAGCCATTGAAGATATTTTATTCTTCTGTTCATAGTTTATTTCATTACAAAAGTCCAGGAGATTTAGTCTGTTTTTCAATTACCATGGCCACTGACTAGCGGGTATTGTGCGCGGTTGGTTCACGTGTGCGCCAGGCCCCAGTGCTATTATGCTGGTCAACAAAAGGCAATTATTGAATTCTACAAAAGCTTTAGATGAAACTGCCATGACAATAGGCATAGGTAATCAACGGTGTAATCACGTTCTGCTGGAAATCTGTGCCCATAGAGTGGACAGGAACACACAGTGCGGTCTTTGAAGTCCGTTTTCATGTCAACATCAAATGGTGCTGCCAGGTTCTGCCACAGGTTTGAAGTGTAAATGCGCATTATCATCTTAGGGTCAAGAGGTGATGCCTGGTCCTTAGTTTTAGCGTGAGTATATTTGCACAATACATCATTTCCCAGATTTAGTGCCAAACCTATTAAGGATGTTGGAATACGATGCCTTTTCTGTTTGTGCTCTAGAACTGCATCGTAACATCCCTGTGACACAGATGGGTTTAATGTGAATTGAGTCACAGGCTCAGAAAAATAGTTAGAAAACATAGCCGGATAATAGGCTGGAGCAGGGGGCTGGTGTTGGTCTGTGTCTGAACCTCAGGTGCTACAGGAGGGTTTGAGTCCCTGTGTTTCCGAAGAAAACATTTTTAGAGGCAGCCGTGCTAGTGGTATTGTGACGGTCTAGGAGGACTCCTTCATTCAGTGAGAAGGTGGGACTTTGGGGCATGATCAGGCAATTCAAAGGCTACTTTTCTAAGTAAAAAGCAACAATGGCAAATTCAAGGCTGTGCCTTTATTGTCAGGAGTTATAATAGGCCTATGTAAGTGTGAAATAAAGAATGCCATAAACCTCAACTACCTCAAAATATTCCTTTCAGCTGACGGACAGCTGTTCTGTATCTCCACTGCAGAGTCATTCCTCTAAGGCAGGCGTCCTTAGTCTCACCACTCTGGACAATCTGGCCTGGATCATCCTTTGTTGTGGGGACTGTTCTGTGCCTGGCAGGGTGTTTATCAGCATCCTTGGCCTCTATCGGCTAGAGGCCGG
>NW_006379491.1:0-1470 GCF_000327345.1 Myotis davidii
TGTGTGTGTGTGTGTGTGTGTGTGTGGCACCAGCTGGAAAATGAAGAAGAGAGTCAGATCTCTGAAGAATTTACGAAGAGCATGCGAAAACAAGTGGCTATGCTTCAGGCCTCCTGTTTTCATACATGTTCCTTACAAAGGCTCCCTAAAGCTGGTCAGGGAACCTCTGACTAGGCGAGACACCATGAAAAACACAAAGAATTTGTTAGCCCTGTTATGTTCATTCATGCCACAACCAACATTTGAATTGTGTGGCTGTTACGCTATGAAGTGCACAAGCATATTTGAAAAGGATATTTTGAGCCTCTTTGTGTTTGCACTTTAATAGCTGAACGTGCCTAGCTTCCTGCAAATTCTGACGTGTTGACAATATCAGGGATGGTTAGTGATGTTTCTCTGATCCTTTTTGGACTTCTCCTTCCTCACCACCTCCCACAATTGTTGTAAAGCCTAGTTCCTATAATGAAATTCATATTTTATAAAAATAAATAAAAAGGTACTTTAATATAAAATAGTCCACAAGTAGCTTTATCTAGACTACAACATTTTCTCTAGACTTGACCGAGATTTTTATATGCTGGCATGTTATATTATTTCTCTTGCTCTGTGAATAGAGATGTCCATTCTTTTCCTAGTCTGCAGGACCACCATGAGGAAAGGCGAAGTAATAATATTACTCCAGTCACAGTATTGGGGGTGGAGAGTTCAATGCCTCTTCATAAAGAGGCCTCGTCACAAAGCCATAGGACATAAGTGTTTAACGTCAGCTCTAGGTAGGGGATCTCAATGCCACAGAAACATGTATCAACACCTCTCTGGGATTGTACATGTCATCCCCTAAATGACTGTTGCTATAAAAGTTTATCTTTTAAGCTCGTTGTATGGAATTTGGCATCTCCCTTCCAAATAGTCCTACAGAAGTGCATTGAGTGTGCAGTTTAGCTGACCTACGGAGCGGTGGCTTTTCTGATTTTTTTAAAAAAATGAGAAATGGGTCTTGAGTCCTAATTCTGTATTTTTGACATAGTGAGCACTTCTCTCCCGGGCTGTGACAGTGGAGAGTGGGTGATGGGGGGGATGGTATGTGAGAGGGGAGCTGCCCCCCTGAGCTGTGGGTAGTGAAGCTGTGTTATTAGTGAGGGGCTTCCTGGGGTGTATAATAGGGTTGGGAAGAAGAAACCTCTGCAGTGGTGTCTTCGGAGGGGTTGTGGGGGATGGGGAGAAGACTCTATCTTTGAAGAGGGACGGGTGGAGTTGAAGAGTGTGTAGAGGTTGGGGATGGGGTGGTGTCAGCTTGGTTACTTTAACCAGGTCCCTGCAGATAGACTTGGGGCAGTTGATGACTGGGAAGAGTTGCAGGGCCTGTTGCCATGTGTGTTGTCTGGCAAGGACATTTGCCTGAGCTATAAGCCATGAGAAAAATCTAAACTTAGAGACCTGAGCTCTTTCCAGCAACTGAGCCAAGACACA
>NW_006379492.1:0-1471 GCF_000327345.1 Myotis davidii
CTTGCAACCAATTGTTTTACTGTCTTGTCGTTCCACACCCATCTACTTACTATTTTTTTTCTTTTTAAAAGGATTTTCCCACTTCCTGGGATAAGAAAGCCAGTGAAATGGGCTTTGGAGTCCGACAGTCCTTGACTCAGCATCGCCTGAACCCTGTCTGCACTTCGTCTCCTCCTGGCCTGTCCCGCGGGCCCGCCTGCATGAGCCCGCTGCCTGCTCAGCCCGTCTGGAGTCCGGGCACCTGGAGGACCCCTCTCTCCCTTAGGGGTCCTCTCACCCTCTTGACAGAAGCGACTCCCTGTCGCCATCACGGCTGGGGCTTCCGATGGGTCTCTCCATGGCACCCTGGCCTGTCTGACTGGTTCAGGTGCCTGTGTGGGCCCCGGGAGAGGCTGTGCATCCCGGCAGCGTCCTGAGGACATGCGCCAGCGCCTCTGGCAGCAGCCTGGGCAGCACGGTGCTCCTCCTCGGGCGTGCCGTCACCGGGCAGGGCTCTGGTGTGACTGGCCTAGGTTTACCCCGGAGGAGAGGGGAAGCTCAGAGAGTGCAAGCAACATATCCAAGAGCACACAGGCAAGCAGTGGACTGGACGTGAGCTTCGGTGCGGCTACAGCTGGCCCTGCAGGTAGGGACACACTCCACATCGGAAAAATATGACACACACTAGGAAAATGGAAGTTGTAAGAGTCTCATCTTTGCCGATTCCCCCCAAAGACACCAGCTGGGGACAGTCTCTCCCGGGCCTCCTGTGACTGAATGGAAACAGGTGAGGTGATAGCACAGGTTCCTTGGTCAAGAGAACAGGCGAAGAGACATCATTGCTTCTAGTCCTGGGTGTGACCCCTGGGCTTCCGAATCCGCGTCAGCCCGGAGGGGGTGCTGCACCTGTTTGGGCCTGAGGGCGGGTGCCGATGATGTTCGTCGCCAGCCTGCGGCACCTTTTCAACGGAAACATCTAAACGAGGGGAAGCCGGGGTGTGCGCTGCTGTACCAGCTCTGCGGAGATGTAAACCACACGACCCCTAAGCGCCCTTTAACAAAGTCAGTTCCATTACATGAGCTTAGCGGCGAGGGCCCCTCACCCCCCACTCACCCATTCCCCCCAGTACTTGGGCCGAGGCACAGACCTCGCTGCAGCAGAGCGTTATTGAAAACCTCTCCACGGGGCTCTACAAATTGGATGAAATAAAAAAATTCAGACACAACCGCCTCCTGATGGACGCTGCGGGCCAGGAGCTGCACTTCGGCGAGCCCCGCGCTCCTGAAATCACCTCCATTAGATTATGTAGATCCGATCTACGAAAATACTTCCAAACCTAATCTGCGAGACTGCGGAGAGCGTCTAAGCAAATGCTTAGATTTGCATTAGATCCTTGACTTTGAAACCCATTACTGTACGTTCCTCGCTGACTTTGAGGGGCAACCTTTACGGCGGGAGGGAGGCGGGAGCGGCCCTCTGCCGCGCATTTAG
>NW_006379493.1:0-1471 GCF_000327345.1 Myotis davidii
ATCAATAAAATATATTTAAAAAAACACAAAAAAACATTGTATATTATAGAGAAGTTAAATGTAGTCAAGTCTGTGACTATGGTCAGTATCACAGACCCTATTTTCATCCTGTACCTTCCTTGTCTGTCCTTTTCCTAGGAATGCGATGCTTTGGCCAGGGAGAAGTTCCAGACCAACAATAGGTTTAGCCAGTCCACATTCATGGTGTTCTAGAAGTTACCGTAAAACAATGCAAACAAGGAATACACTTATTTGATTTTACAATTTGAAGAGAGAGAGAGAGCTGGGGGAGGGAGAGGAGGGGAATTGATGGATACAGGAAAGAACATTGCCCTACTCGTCTTCTCATGCTCCTCTGTGCGTTTTTAACTATATGGTAGACAGAAAGAAGACCTAATTAATTTATTAATACTACTGGTTGTACTGAGATCCCCAAAACTTGACAATACCAACATTTGTAAAGTCATAAATAGTTTGAATTTAGCATTATGTTTAAAAGCATGCATGGGCTGGAAGGCGAAAGAAATAAACTAGACACACATGACAGGCCAAAAAGGTAAAGGCATCTATCAAGCTCTGGGCCTTTTTGAAAGTAAAGAATGTTTTATGACCCTCATTTGTTAGATGAAATCACTGAGGCTTAGGTTTGTTAAGAAACTCTTCTGTGGAAAAGCTCAAGTAGCATTTGCGGCATTTACATGAGTGCATAGAAGTCTCCATTGCCTTGACTGAAAACCAATTGCTGCATAAGGCATTATGAAAATTGAGAGAAGAGTGACATAGCCATGAGTCATTTTTATAGATGTTATGAGATGGGTTATAGTATAATATCACTGACTTGTCCGTGGCTGGTTTTTAATTCCTCTCGTAATGCCACAGGGAATTCTAGAACAATATTGGGAAGTGAGCTACCAACACAGAAGTTCAAATCTAAATTACTGAAGAAAATTAATCAATAATACTCAGATTCTCTGTACATTCTCAAAATTGCATCCGTATCAATTTCTTTTGGCTTTGTCCTTATTCAGCTAGAGTGACGCCATGATCATCTGAGAAGGTATCAATCATTCCTGTCTCCAGGTGATGGTGGCATGGAATCCCAGTGTTTTCTGTAGAAATGGTGTCTAAATAATTAGGACAAGCACCGAACAGGTTGAGGTGTGAATTTCAGCTCTCCAGAAGTCTCTCAGCACCATATTTTCCCCATTATCAGAGTTAATAAAGCCAATTTACAGAGAGCAAAAGGCATCCTAGTGTGTCAGGGTAGGCTATTAGGACATTTAGTCACCCCACATAACACCCATACTACGTTGTCCTTACAGTGGAGGTATTTACTGCTTTTACACCCTGCTCGTGTGAGTGTAAATTGGCACATCCCTTCTGGGGCTGAATTAGAAACATGAATTAAAAGCCTATGAAGTGTTTGTACATCTTGACCTAGTATTGTAATTCTCCTCTTAACATTTTTTTT
>NW_006379494.1:0-1467 GCF_000327345.1 Myotis davidii
TGAAAAATACAATCACAGAGGCAGAGTAATATAGTGGAAATTTCGCAGAATCTAGAAACAGATGAACCAGCTTTTAATGTTGACACTGTTACTCACAAGCAATCCTGTGCAAGGTACTCAGTTTTGACTTGAATCTGCCGGTTTTCACCATGGAATGGGTAGGCCGTACCCTGCCTAACTGGGCTGAGATGAAGGTTGGCAGCTAGTTGAGAATGTAACGGAGAGGTTGCTATAGCATCGTCTCTGCAATCTGCCGGTTTGGGGCGTTCACCCCGGACTTAGCACTGCCCAGTTTGCGTGACCGTGGGCCAGCTGATGAAAGGCTACGTGACACTTTCCTCATCTGCAGGACAGGGCACCTACCAGCACCGAACTGAACAAATTGTTCTCTGAAGAGAGTGGCATGGGGTAAGCCCTTGATGAATGGATTCTCTAAGCATCGGGACTGTGTCTGAAGTGCTCCATACAGCCCTAACAAACCCGCTACAGGGTAGTTAGTATGGCTATTGTCTTCCATTGTCCACTGTTTGCTTTCATTTCATAATTCAGAATGTGTTCAAGCCCCCACTATCTATCAGCATCAGTCTCTCAAGGTGAGCTGAGCTCTGCTTCAGTGATTCCTTTCCCCACAGTTGCGCTGTGACTGCAGACTGTTTCTAATGGCACAACGAATCTTGTTTTTCTTTTATTCCTGTGCCCTCCGGGATACTCTAGAACTGTCTGCCTGTGCGTGTGTAAATGTGCACAGAAGGTGAACGCACAACCTACCTGTTTAGGTTTTCACCTACTAACCGCTTCCACGCCTGCGTGCTGCAATGCTAGTAGACAGGGGTCTACCCACGTACCAGACAAGTATGAAAGGACTCTGAGCCGTGCAACCCTGGTGAGATCCATGCCATACACACAGTGCACAGTCTGCTCCCCAGGCTGCAATCTGACTTTTCAAAAAAGAACCCAAAGTAGCTTTAAAAAATATAATGATAAAATATTGAGCTGGCTCCTTCCAGGACGGCCAAAGAAATGTAACACTCCTAATAGAACTCCTCTAGAGGAGGAATTTTAAATAGCTGCGCGCTCCCAAATTCACATAAAAGAAAGACAAGATAATCTTTTTGGGTGATTTAACACTTAAGTGAGGCATCAGCCTTCAGGGTCGTGTATATCTATGGCCTGCAAATAATTTTGGTTTTGACAGTCAAAAATGAGTTCCGTATGGTACTCTAACTACCTGTCTACAAAAAGGCATTTTTAGCACTAGCATTACCAAGACAAGTTACCGAGGTCTTACAAAGGGAATGAAGAATGATTGCCCAAATTTGATCTGACCTTGAAAACAATGGTTGCTTTTTAAGTCTTTGACTCTTTTGAGTGTCATCAGTTGAATACAAAATTATCTATGAAATCCTTGATACAACAAAAGGAACAAATTCATATTCAAAGAATTTCCCAAATACATACATATGCAGG
>NW_006379495.1:0-1470 GCF_000327345.1 Myotis davidii
ACACACACACACACAATAAAACTAAAAAATATATTTTTTAGATGTTGTTTGTCAGTGGGCTTTATGAAAATAGTAGCATTTCTTGCAACTTACTTTTTTATTCACACTTGTATTTCTAGAGTTTATCAATCTGGTATATAAAGCTAGAATTTGTTCATTTACCCCAGGTATATATTCTATTGTGTGAACATACCACTTCATTTATTTGCTATTCTATGGATGGACTTGTGGATTATTCCCTGTTTAGAGAGTTTATGTCCAGTGATTTGCTATTACAAACAATGTAGCTATGAATTTTCTTGCACATGTCTCTTTGTGCAGGTGAATAAGAGTTCTCTAGGAGTGGAATGGCTGGGTCAGAGGATAAATACAAAATATATTCTTCGCTATATAATTCAAAGTGGTGGAACCAATTGACACTCCCTTCAGCAGTGTATTAGAGATCTTGTGGCTTCCCACCCTTGACATTTGATAATGTCAGGCCCTTAAATTTCACCCATCTAAACATGTTTCTTATTATGGACTAAGAAGCATTGCCTTGATTTCCAATGAGGGTGAGTATGTTTTCCTATGTATATTTACCTACCATTGATACTTGCTTTTTGTGAAATACTAGTCATATCACCCCACCCCCCATTTCTCTCTAGCATAATTGTACAACTAGCATAATTTCTTACGTAGTCCTTTATTTCCCCTTTGGTCATCAATACCAAGGCTTTCATAAACTAAATTTTCATAAACTAAATTCTATTTCATTAGACAGTTTGTCTATTTCTGTGCCAATACATCATGTTTGCTTTCCTTTCCCTCTTTCATTTTCCATTCTTCTGCCTTCTTTTAAGGATTCTGCGTCATTCATTCCATAGTTCACTTTATGTCCAAAGTCAGCTAGTGTTTTAGGAACATCCTGATAGACTCCATGGTGATTTCCTCTAAGAGCACATGCCAGTGTGTTATAAATCTCTCCTTACCACCAGGGTCACCATGGATGATGGCAGTGAAGGGGACAAAAATATGTTCTATTACTCTTTCTCTAAGTTCTTGTTAAATTTACTTTTTATATTTGCCACCATATCACTCAGTTTATTTAACTTTTTTTTTTTCTAAACTGCTATCACTCAGGTTAACCTTGTGTCCTGTATTTCCTAATTAATTTTTTATGTTAAATGCAGCACTTTACCTTTTGCTCTCTAAATTTTATCTGATTCACTTTGACCCAGTGTTCATGTTAGTTTTGAAATATGATTACATTATCTCAACTGTCCACAACTGTTCAACTATGTTGATAATCCTTTCTATCTTCATCCAAATCAGTAAAAATTTTGACAGGACAGAGTTCAATAGCAGATTTCTACATACCATCTTCTCAATTGACACTGACTAATTAATTAACAGTTATTCACCTTATCTATTCTACCATCTTACTCCAGGGTATCTTGCGAGATTTTATTGATCACCTTGCTGAAATAA
>NW_006379496.1:0-1471 GCF_000327345.1 Myotis davidii
GTTCAGTCTATTGGAATGTCTGTCTGCAAACACTTCTCACTTTGGTTGGTTATTTGTTCAGTTCTGTAGTCTGCACTGGGCTTTAACAACCTAAAGGGAAAGCACTTATACCTACATATTCACCTTTCTATCTCTAATTCCAATCATAGAGCTAGCAGACAGGGAATCTGTTTGTGCCTCAACTGAAGCACTCATTACAATATAAAACCATAATCTGTTTTGGTTGGTACAAGTTAGTTACAGTTTAGGCCAGTGTCCTCGTGTAGTTATTAACAGTGCTCTGGTTTTTACTCAGAAGTATCCTAATTTAGGTGCTAAAGGATGGTGACACCTTGTATGTGTCTTTTTCTACCACTCAGTGAGGCATGGCAAAGTAGATGTCTTATCCATGTTTGGGTTTCAGGGCTTAGCTTCAAAACATAGTGGACATTCCATTAAGATTATGGAGCAGATTTGGAAAAGAAAAAACAACAAGACAGAAATACCAAAAGTAATTTTCTAAACATATAAAACCTATGACAAAAAAGCAAGTAAGAGGCATCTTTGTCATTTGTGGGGCTGACAGGAAACAGAGTTCACATTCAAACTGGTTGACTTGAGGAGATTTTAATGCAGGGGCTCTGTACAAAGATGTGGGGAAAACATAAGGGAGAGAATGAAGTTAGAGAAGTAACATGACTACTTCTAGGCTGATAGTGGGATGGGTGGAAACACTTAAATCCTGGGAAGAGGGAGCTGCATAGAGAAGATCTCAGTACAAGAGCTATGTCCTTCAGGTAGAGATGCAATAAGCCTATGTTGATACACGATTACATAACCCCCGCAGGTGAGCTAAGTCTCTAAGATGCTGCATCACTGATTTGTAAAAGGAGGCACATCAAACTCTCAATCAAAATTAGCTTAGAAATCAGAGAATAATTGCGCCAAGAGATAGAGTAATAATAGTGAGTGAAGATAATTATGAAGAATTATTTATGAATATAATGATAATATTGCCTTAATGATTTTAGGCAATGTAACATGCAACTTTTTGTAACTATTCATAACATACTTAGCAGTTCACAAATAAGTAACTCTCAGTTCCACTTATAAATAAAAACTCACAGATCACCTGACCCTCTTCACCAAGATGTGTCTGTAACTCCACTGATTTGAAAATACAGTGAGTAAAAATGAAGCATAAAGGCTTCCTAGGGACATGTGATTGCTACAGGGTGCCCTAAGCTACACCTAGCTGAAGATAAACTCAATGAATTTAATGTTTCAGCAACCCCTGCCAAAGATCACAGAGTTATTTGTCATTTTGAGGTCAGGCAGTGTCACACAAATGTGACATTTACTTTGCCTTAGACTTTGCTTACGGTACCCGATAAATGTAAAATTGGGAGATTACGGAGTTGTCAAAGGGCAACTAAAACAATTGAAGTGATTGTTTTCTATAAAGTGGGTTTTGATGAAACATCTTGACAAA
>NW_006379497.1:0-1471 GCF_000327345.1 Myotis davidii
AGTTCTTATGAGATAAATTATATACCAAAATAATGTACTGTCAGGTACATACCTCCCTTGCTACTTGGACAGGTATAATAGCATGGTAGGTTCATTCCACCTCCAATTTATTGTTGGCATGAGATTTGACAGTGTGACTGGGTGAAATTGTATCTCTAGAGGAAATTTTCAATGGGTAAAGTTAATTTCAGTCATTTTGAACTTTCAGCAAGTCTAGGAAATTTTTAGAAAAAGACTAATATTGTCAACCAATGAGTCAAGCTTTGGAAATCACATGAAAAAGGCAATTCACATAGAGTTTGACGTTAGAAAGAATATTCAGAGGTTAAATGTCTATCAAGTGCATCACAAAAACAAAAAGGAAATAGAAAAACCTACAGATCTTATTTTTTTTAATTAAATGCACATTAAAATATGCCCCACTTAAGAAATTGATTAAACCCGAAGATTTAGAAACTTACTAAGACAATCGAATCAGATCACCAATGCTTTGTCCCTCCTTTGTGCAGACAAGTCCTCAGTCACCAGTGGCCCCAGACCCCTCCGGATGAAAACAAAAAAGGCAAAAGTTCTGCTACTTTATCATCCTAAGGTCTAAGTTTCTTTCACTGAACTTGTTAACCTTTCGGCCAGATATTGGGCACTGTATTCAGACAGATACAGTGTGGATTTAAGCTTAAGGAGACACCACAGAGGACTAAGGCATTCATACTTCCATTCAATATCACTAATGTGATGAAGGTACACCATTGCATTCTTATAGCTAAAACAAAACAAAAATGTCCCTCCTTATACATGGCTTTTTATAAGGATTTGTATTCTGTGATTTTGTTCATTCTACTTATGTGTTAGTATACCTCATCCCTTATCAGGCTCTTATTAAGAATGAAACTAATTTATTACATTTTATCATGTGTTGTAAGTACTTAGTCTCACTTAACAGCCACAAAAATCTTATAAATTGGGGACTTACATCCTGATTTTACAGAGGATCAACTAAGGTATAAAGATGAAAACTAACTTTACTCAGTTCTGACTCCAAAGACAATGACCTTTTAATAGCCAAGTTCTTACATGGCTTTAATGCTTAAAAGAATGTAGAGATACCAGAGGGAGGATGCCTTAGAGTTTGAGGCCCATGACTAGTTCTTTGGTAGTGCTGTTGTCTAGTAATGAAGACGAGCAATACTATCAGGCACATCTTCCAAGTTCTGCAGAGCCCACTTTCCCTTCCATTCTCACCTTCGATGTATTCTAGTAATGGAAAGATCCCATAAACAGTCCCTGAGGCACTACTGACCCTATTTTTACAAGAGACTCCCCAAAATCGAATTTAAATTCAAGCTTAAGTTAAGAAGAGAAAAAAATCTGAAAGACTCTATTGCATAGCTTGTTATTTCTCTGCCTTTGACTACAACCTCCAAGTCACTGGTTGTAATGAAAAAAAAGAAAGAGAAAGAATGAAAAAAAA
>NW_006379498.1:0-1471 GCF_000327345.1 Myotis davidii
TTTAAAGCTGAATAATATTCCACTGTATGTATGTGCCTGTGTATTTGTGCCATGTTTTCTTTATCCATTCATTTGTCAATACACTTTTAGTTTGCTTCCATGTCTTAACTATCTTGGAGAGATATCTGCACTCAAATGTACATTGCATCATTTCCAAATTTCCTTCTGTTATCAATAGTAATTTCATTCAAAATATGTTGGAGAACATATTTTGTATAATTTCAAGCTTATTGAGGCTTTTTCCTGGTTTTGTGGCCTAACACGTGGACTGTCTTACAGACTGTTCCATGTGCACTTGAAAAGAATGTCTATTTTGTTGTTGTTTGGGTGGAGTGCTCTATGGATGTCTAGTTTAGTAGTGTTACCTAAGTCTTACGTTTCCTTGCTGATCTCTGTCTAGCAGTTCATTGTTGAAAATAGGGTATTGAAGTCTCCAGGTGTTAGTATTGTATTATCTATTTGTTCTACAAACTTTATTTTAAAACACATTTGGTTTTGCCTGTGACAAATGTACAGGTAACATTTGTTAGGAAACATTATATCATTCATGAAGCATTTGTATACAATTTGTCATTGAACTTTCCTAAGCAACCTTAAGAAGTACTTTTCTTTACCCGGCCATTTAATATTTGAAGAAAATGCTATTAAAAGAAAATACCCTGACCAAGTTGAAGCTAGTGAAGCTGATGTTGTAACTCAGGTTTGTTCATTTAAAATCCTTTATGTTTTCCATTGTGCAGTATCCCCAGTTCCACATCCCCCTGCCTCAGGATTACACATCCATAACTGCTCTTCATGGCCAGACCTCTGTTTACCTTTGCTTTCCTTCAGAACAGGGCCTGGGCTGTTCTTTCTCAGCTTACTGACTCTGTCAGTGTCCATGTTTGGTTCCCACCCAGGTATGTATGTGTTAGCTCACTCCTGGTTTAGCATCTTCTGGTATTAAAATTCCACCCTGTTTTTTGGCTAAGAGCCAACAAGCTCTGGTGATGACAGCCAGCCCTACCCACCTGTCCATTCAAACATGGCCAGCTGGATAGCATCCCTCTCTGCCAACCACCTGTCCACATTTATCTTCTCCCATCAGAGCACCTCTGTCCCAGTCCCAGCTAAACCCTTTTCTTGGCACACCCCAGGAACGTGGCAGGACAGAATTATGTAGCGAAACCCTTCTCAAATCACCGCAGAGCAGATAACTGTCAAAAGCTAGGTCTACCTACTCAGGGAAAAAAACAGCTGAATGGAAAGTCAGTCAGTGGTTTGTTTGTAATCTGCATTAAGCCTACAAAATGGAAAAGAAAAAGAAGTTGGCTGATTCTGTCAGTGAATTAGCAGATGTGTCTGTGTCATGTAGATTCTTGGTTGTTCAGAGAAGCAGGAGTGGACAGAAAGGTGAGATTTACCTGACACTGAATCCACAATAAATTGTTCCAGATGAAGTCTGGGGTTTGAATTTGATGGTTTGGAAATC
>NW_006379499.1:0-1472 GCF_000327345.1 Myotis davidii
GGGGTACAGGGAAGAGGGCTTGACGTTTTGTGAGCACCCACAGTGTACCGGTTACTGGATTTAGTGAATGTTATTAATGGGCCAAGCCGGATAGAGACCAGGTCCCCCGACACCATGCCTCTTGACCCCCCCTCCCCCCACAAGGCATCACTGTGACCTCGGTTTACAGCAGTTGTCTGTGGTTTGTCAGCAGTAAGGCCTGACCTTCTGGGTCTAGATTGTTGGTTTAGTTTCATTACAAGTTAGCGTGCTAGAAAGGAAAGGAGAGAAGAAATGTAAACTAAGATTTGTCCTGCAAAGTGTTCATACAACTGTCAAAAGGCCGGTGACCTTCTCCATCTTCAGCTTGGCCGCCCACTTCCTGAGGGAGGCCCATGGAAAATGCCTGTTTCCACTGAGGACCTGGGGAGTCAGTCCCCTGTTGGCCACTGTCTGGTAGCCCCTGGATTTGCCTTCTTGGTAGACCAGCGCCATCTAATGGTGAAAAGGACAATCTGAAGCTCTGTGTCTTAAACTGGCCTTGGGTTTATTTGTCTTTGTTCCTTATACCAAGGACAAAAGAGGAGCTATCCATGCTTGCACAAAACTCAGCTTGAAGTTAGAATGTGCACGATCTAACAACTCATCTGCATCACTGCATTGCTAAATCCCTATTTTAAAACTCATTCAGCCAATAAATGCTACCAAAGGAAATATTTCCTTTGATTCTAAAAGAGGTCTGAGTCACCCACAGTCATATCTGTTACATTAAGATTAGCCCAGACATTGGAAGAGCAGGCGAAAGATTGTGATAACTCATATAATTTACTGCAGTGAGACTTAAAGGACATAGTTTTGCTGTCTACAGTTCAAATTCAGGGTTCAACCCTTGAAGTTCAAAATACTGCTTTTCTTGGCTGAGTCTTTCCTAAAGTGGCAGCTGTGAAAACAAAAATGTACTTGTAATTTAAAGCCGCTGAATGTGGCTGCTGTATGAATTCTACTTTGGAGTGGGCCATCAGGTGGATTTTTAAGTTGCAATTTTCTAAATGAGCTGTGATGTTCAGCCATAAAATAAGAAGTTTTATGGACGAACCTCCCCGGGAATCTGTGGGCCCTGCAGGGGGAACTGCAGCCGCTGCCTCCTGAGCTCCTGGGTCCTGCGTGTTAAACTCAGCGAGGTGCCTTCCGAGCAGGAAGTACGTGGAGAGGTGCCGACCTTGAGAACAAAGAGCGCATTGCTTGGTGGTGTTCTGGCAGTGGTGCTTGACCTTCCCTGGTGCCTCTGCCAAAACCAAATTCTTTCCTTGTCAGTTACCAGGAAAACCAGTTTTTACAAGATGGGTAGGACTCAAGGATAGAAGTTGTTCTTAAACTTCAGTAAATTGGGAACGCTTTTAAGGATATATCTGGTCCATTTTCCAGTCTTTGGACACAGAGACCAGAAGATTATTTTCCTCTTCAGTCTTTTTGTTTGGTTGGTTGTTTTTTGT
>NW_006379500.1:0-1472 GCF_000327345.1 Myotis davidii
TAAGTTGGGTTTTTGTTACTGGTAGTGACAGCAAGATGGGGGTTGGAGGAAGCAATGAGGGTTTTTCTTTTTCCTACTGGGAAGGCGGCTAGGCTATGTGGTAGGTAAGAGGCTGGTTTATCTCATGAAACTTAGACTATGTGCTCACTGAACTTTAGTGGATTTATTAGAAGATATTGGAGTGTGCTGGCTACCTCTCTACTTCAGTGAGAGAAACTTAAAGGAAATTCCTTTCTGCTCATATCAAGCAAGTTCAGACCACAGATGATAAGATAGTCATACCCCTGGCTGATCTGCAAAGATGATTCTCTAACTCATGTTGCATGGAATGGGCTTCCTGACGCTAGGTCCATCCCAAGCACTTCTCTCTATGCACTTCCTGCTTGATAAAGATAAGTTCTTTGGATTTGGATACAGCTCAAAGTAATAGGGCCTAAATTCCCTGGCCAACCAGCCTGAGCTCACTACTCAGACTATTTTCTTACTTACAGCTCTGAGGTCAAGGCTGAGATTTAGATGGATGATAAGTACACCAAGGAATTGGTGGAGCCCCCAGAACCATGTTAAGAGACAGAAGCTAGAAGGTATGGTTTAAATTCAAGACTGAGAATGTATCAAGATTTCTTGCATTCTTTAATAGCTAATAGAGTCCTTATGAATGAAATCTGTAGTAAAAAGATGAGATATTTAAGGGGGTTAGCCAGAAAAATCTCCCATCTGGTAACAAAGTGATCTGGGTCTGCTTAATTTTAAGGCAAATCCTAAGTTTCCATACATTTAAGGCAGACCAGCTACAAACAGGGGACTTCTTACTCAACTTTCTTTTCGTAGATTGCCCTGGGGGCAGTGGGCAAAGAAAAGTATACTAGTTATCAGAACCCAGGACAGCTGACCTGACTGTCCAAGAATTCCATAGCCAGCGAAATAATGCTAATTATTTGCCTTACTATCTCTCTATCTGATATATAGTACAAGCTAGAGACTAATATAGAGTGTTTCTTACCCTTGCCCAGTTTCTAAGCAGGAAGTTTATAGTAGTTATCTTGATTTGATTTTGCTTCACTTTGTATATCAGGTTTGTTGGTATGGTGAGATGGCATGTAATCTATCATAGGTTAAGGAATCACAAGGTTCCACATCCAGATCTAATCAAGAGCAATGAATACCATTCAGAGTTTCTGGACTCAGAATTGTATGCAAAAAGTGGCTGTTAGGCAGTGAATTCATTTAGAGTTACCCATGTGATAGTTCTATAATGGGCATTTTTATAATGGTGCATGGGCACAATGGAAAGTAGTGCTGAATAGCCAAGGGATGGACTGTAATAATGGCAGCAGTAATATATTAGTAGTAATAAAGACTAACATTTTGGAGAACTTTTTATATAGTGTTCCCCAGAAAAAATGTATACTAATGTATACACACACTTAGGATAATTCTGAAGGCAGTGTTTATTAAAATACATTTCATTT
>NW_006379501.1:0-1472 GCF_000327345.1 Myotis davidii
TTTTGATATTGCCTGATGTTGCAGTTTATAAAGTATTTTCATATTTTTTATTTCATCGTGTTCTTCAGGAGTCAAAGTCAATGTCAGAATGTTGGAGAAACATGAACCATACTTTATTTGGATGTGGTTCCCTGGGGTTTAGGGTAATTTCACATGAAAACACATTTTTCCTAATACCAGGCCCTATAAACATGAAAGAGTTGGTAACTCATCATAACCCATTGTTCTTTCTGGGAAAAATAAAGATTAATAATAGGAAAGCATGCTTTATAAAGAGTGATTCAGTATCATTACTGTGGGGGGAGTAAGTTTAAGTATTTTCATATATTTCATTTCCTCGTGTCCATTATGCTTTTTAGTTTCAGACAACAACATACTGCAGCTCTCCTTTCATGTCCTTAAAGATCAAGACAACGAGCTTTAGCAGCCTTAAGGCTGTACAATATCGACAGCCCCCACTCTCCAATCTCCACCTGGGCCCCTCTTCCCCACGTTTTAGCCCCATAATCTGATTTCTGCAGGATGACACAGCATCACTGACAACAGGATAAGCTAGAGGGAGGAAGTGGAAGTAAAATGTGAATTTGTTTAATATTTAAAGTTTTTGAGCAAAAAGTAGTAAGTATTGGATGACATGTCTGTCTCCTCCTAATAATAGTAACACTAAAAACATGATTATATTTAATATACAGGGACTCTGTCTCCCTGAACCTGGTAAACAGTAGGCCTTCGGTAAACTTCTGAACAGTTAGGGCACCCCACCCCAAACCGGTCATTGCAGAAAGTGTATCTGGTAGCCATCTTCAGGGTGGGAACCTGGCGGAGTTGATACTCTCAGAACCAAGTGGGCCTCCTTAGTACTGTGATCACGGCTCGGTGACCACAGTCACTATTAGTAGTGGCGACAGCCGTTACATAGCTTGTCACGTTATGTAACGTAAGTCAGAGACGTGGACCACAAGATCCCAGAGAGTCGCTGGCCGGTACGCCCTGACTTCTGAGAGGGAAGCCGCAGTCTGGCCTCTCCCGCGCCAGGATTGCTGATGCATTGTTTTTTCTTTTTTCATTCACAGACCGAAACCTATTGCTTTCTCAGCAAGTGCTAACATGGAAAAAATCGTTGATTCACTTTCTAGTCTATGGTTCAACACAGTACAATTATTACCCAGCTATACCTTGACTTTGAACATACAGTCCCATTGGCTTTACCTGAGACGTTGTTCATAGAAAACATTTTGACTTAAATACCGTGTTGAATATGCTCAGATTGTCCCGTAAAGGGGAGAATGCTGACATTCATATGAATGTAAGGTTGCCTTGCGAAGGATGGTGATGCCTGCGATCCCTTTGAATAAGTCTAGTCTGCATTTGGTAGGAGGTTGGTTAGATTCCAAGTAGAAAGTATGAACCTAACAAAGTGAAGGGAAAGTGCTGGGGTACATCCCCAGCAGGTCCAGGGGTCCCCAAAGGTG
>NW_006379502.1:0-1472 GCF_000327345.1 Myotis davidii
AATTGTGTTAAGCCTTTTGTAGTTCAGTCATCGATATTTTCTTGCCTTAATTTTTCTTTCCCTTTTATCCATCAATTTTTGGTTTCTAAAAAATAGTGCTTTTTCACTCTTTATATCACATTTATGGAAAGCAATTTGATGAAACCACACCATTATTTATTTTCTACATTTGGAACTGGCAGATGGAAGTAAAATACTTCCGTATTCCAGTTTCTGGTCCAGCATGTAAGGAGTTTAGAAGTCACCATTTTACCCTGACAGCAAAATAAAAAGCTAAACAAGTTGAAAAATCAACAACTCTTAGATCAGCCAGAGAAGTGAGGTCATAGGGCAAACGTGCTGCCCCCAAAACTGAAGAGACAGAGAGGCAGATATAGAGAATCACTGCATCTGAGAGCAGAAACCCACCAACAGACAACCTCCATGGGGACCCGTGCAGGATAAACTGATACAGACATGGGGGAGAAGAATTAGGATTATTTCATTAATGCAGGGCACTTACATATCTGTGAAGCAGTATAGTACAAAGTGGACCTGAACTAGTTATGGATGTATATTGCAAACTATAGTGCAACTACTATAAAAAGTTAAAAAAATATAACATGTAAAGAAAGGAGAGAAAATGGAATCATGTAATACGGTCAACTAAAACCACAAAAAAGGTGGAAAGGTGTGGAAGACAAAAACTGGAAAAGAGAACAAGGGCAACATATAGAAAATATTAGCAAATATGGCAGATATCAATTCAACTATATCAATAATCACGTTAAATGTCAATGGTCTAAATATACTGATTAAAACACAGATTGTCATTATGGATCAAACAGGACCCAAATCTATGCTGTCTACAAGAAACTCATGTAAGTATATAGACAGATTTAAAATAAGGGAATAGGGAGAGATAGAGCATACTAACACTCATCAGAAGAAAGCAGAAGCAGTTATATTAATTTCAGGTAGAGCGGACCTCAAACAAGGAAACTTATTAGGAATAAAACAGGCATAGGAAAAATAGGGACACCGTTGAAGTCAACAGCACCATCAATTCACTGGATAGAACGCACATCTACAGACTTGCTTCATCCAACAACAGCAGATTGCA
Source organism: Myotis davidii (assembly GCF_000327345.1). Taxonomy (NCBI): domain Eukaryota; kingdom Metazoa; phylum Chordata; class Mammalia; order Chiroptera; family Vespertilionidae; genus Myotis; species Myotis davidii. Next base: position 1,103 of record NW_006379502.1, read on the forward strand.
CATTCTTCTCAAGCTCACATGGAAAAGTCACCAAGACAGACCACACTGTGGGCCATAAAACACACCTTAACTCACTGGACAGAATAGAAGTCATACAATCTCTGTTCTCAGACCAAAATGGAATTAGACTAGAAATTATTAACAGAAAGGTAGCTGAAAAATCCCCAATACTTGGAGACTGAAGTCTACAAGCAAGGTTAAAAAGACTGAACAGAATTATGTATTTACCAATACATAGATACTAAAAACATGGTTATAAATTTGACCAATAAAAGGAGAATGTGAATAGTTAAGGCAGGAAACATTCAAGGGTGATCAAGGGCTACTTAATAAATGTAAGCTGGCCGAAACCGGTTTGGCTCAGTGGATA
>NW_006379503.1:0-1472 GCF_000327345.1 Myotis davidii
GACATGGTAGTGTAGATGCATGGTAGTGTCAATGACATGGTAGTGTCAATGACATTGCAGTGTAGATGACATGATCAGTGTAGATGACATTGTAGTGTAGGTGACATGGTTGTGTAGATGACATTGTAGAGTAGACAACGTAACTAGGAGACAGATTAAAGCCAGATCAGATTGAAAGCTGAGAATAAAAGAGCAAGGCATCATCAAACTTGTCTTTCACTAATATTATCTGTTTTCCTAGTTCTTTGTCCATTTAGTTTCTCATTTTCTAGTAATACTACCATCTCCTACAACATCATTAACATTTACAGTATATGTAAGAATATCCTGATATATTGCCATAAACTGTCAAAATTTCATTCATCTGAAATCTTACTAATGGCCTTAAAACTTAAGGCAATTTTCAAATAACATCCCCATAATATCACTGGCAGTATGATAAGAACCTGACTTTTAGATGGAAAAAATACAACATGAAATGTTAATGACTTTCATAATGTCATACTATAAATTATTTTATTTGCTTGTAAAAATGATTATATTGCCAACAAAACTAAAGAATTGTAACACTAATATGCTTAGAATTCTGATACAATTTTAGGCTATGTCAGAAATACATCATACCTGTGGGTCTCTGTAAATTCTTTTGTACTAGAATTCTTCTCAGAGTGCCATCCATGGCTGCTTCTTCTATATGGGAATGGTCCCCAACAACAGTCCAATACATCATCCTGAAAACATTGGTCAAGTTGGTCAGCCTGGTGATGTGCTGTTATAACCCAATTCTACTGTAAAACATAGTGTTTCTTCAGATCATGAGCATCAGAAACACCCCAGAGACCCTGAAAAAGCAGATTTCTGGATCCAACTCTAAAGCTACAAAAAAGAAACCTTCCAGAAAGCAAACTTTTAAATGGTCTAAATATGCTCTAAAATTCGAGAGGCATGCTTAATAATGTGCACTACTATTTATTACTTTATATTAAAAGTTCAATTTTGAAAAATTCATGAACATTGTAGAAGAAAAGTATTTTAATACTTAAAACTACCCTCTTGTTGAGAAGGAATATTCATTTTATTATTGATGCTGCATCAATATGCTTCATTTTTAAGTACTTTCTCAGAAGGATATCATTCTCTATTTAGAAGACACCACACAGCCTAATTTTGCTAAGTAAATAGCATTTGATTCTTTTTACTCAGCATCCAATGATCCACTTTATGGGCGATCAGGATTTTTACCTAAGATTTCCCTACTTACTTTTTGGTCATTGCTTATAAATGAAAAAGAAAAAGAGTAAAGAATGAAAAAATTCCAGTAAAATAAATTAAATGGTTATGTTAAATTGTTTAAATTTGTTTATAGAGAATATGTCTTCATCTTTTATTATCACAAATAGCAAAAACATGAAAATACTCTACATTCAATATGTTTAATATTCATAGCAGTGCTATTTACAATAGCAAAGATC
>NW_006379504.1:0-1472 GCF_000327345.1 Myotis davidii
GCCTGCCACTCCTTAGCACCCGGGATACGGCACCGAGCAAAACAGATGATACCCTTGTAGAACCTTCAGTCTAGCAAGGTAGTAGCCATCAAGCAATTAAATACTCAATTAATTATTCAATTGCAATCGTGCTCAGTTTCAGAAAGGAGGAGTGAAGCATATGATCGCCGAGAAGAGGGGCCCAGCCTTGCCAGACAGCCAATTACGCAAGTGTCACGTGCTCACGCTCCATCTTGCAAAGCAGACGTTTGTAAGTGCTTAGAATTCTACGGGGCCTCCGCGCGGCAGGCCGCTGGAGGGACATCCATGGTGACCTTGATTCTGGTGGCAAAGGCACGGAGGGGTGAGGTCAAGGGCTCAGACTTCTGAGCTGGATTTCTGGGGGTTTGGCACGAGCCCTACGATGCACCGTAGACTTCGGTACAAGTCACCGAAGCGATTATGTTCCAAAGAATGAGGATGACCGAGTTCTAGGACGATGGGGCCGGGGGAGGTGGGACGCTACATGAGAACCAGTTAGCATGTGTCTGCCTTCGAGCAGCAAGAAATGTGTGTCACCCTCTATGATGGTTTCTCTCTGTTGAGCCCCAGAGGGGAAACCACCTGCCCCAGGCCCACCCACCAAGAGCCTGCACTCGAACCCAGGTCTCCCAGCTCCCAGCCCAGGGCTTTGTCCAAGCGCAGATGCACCTGGGAGACCCTATGAGGAGCCACCCTTCTCCTGTCTCCACCTGCCGTGCACCAGCCTGTCATACACGCATCGGGCACCGAATCCGAGATCCAGTCCTGAGACCCATGTCCCCCCCGGGTGGCTGTACCACTCCCTTCCGGGGCACCATGGCTGGTGGGAGGGGAGAGAGGAGCAGCACCCAACCCAGCATTGCCATGGCGGGAGCAGTAACTTCTCCTATTTATCTCCCGGCTCCTGGATTCATGAGCGACCCCAGTATTCATTCAGATCCCTGCATTTACCCCATCTGTCCCAGATTCGTCATCGACACATTGAGGCTGCTAATGTGGAGGATTTAGCTCCCAAGGATCCCTGCGAAGTTCAAGACCTCGCTCAGAAGGGGGAAGGACCCCAGCGATTTGGGGTTTGGAACGAGGAAGAAGAGCCCCCCTGCTAAAGCCAGGCGCACATCCTCTGAGCCCCGCCAAGCCCCCCAAACCCCCAAACCAGGCAGCGCATGGGCAAATAACCTTCTACCCTGACCTCAGCATCAGAGACATTCCTTTGAAATGACTCTGCAGACTTCCCCACCCACTGAGTTCCCCCCTTTGGCTAACAGATGGGCTCAGCTAACCATTCCCAGCTTCCCGAGAAAGCAGTGTCAGGCAGCGAGGCCCCCTCAGAAAGGCATGCTCCGCTAATAAATTCCAAGGCACCCCCGCCATCTGCAGGCTGCCAATCAAGGGGCGCCGGGCACACCGGGGCTCCCAGCCTGCTGCTGCGAAGGAGCCGGTGTGGGACC
>NW_006379505.1:0-1472 GCF_000327345.1 Myotis davidii
AATGATTAATAATTAATAGACATTATTATCACTATTATTGTAACACCCACTCTACACAACATTCCCACTGCCTTAATTAATATGCTGTGGATATCTGTCTACATTCTTTCATTATACCTTGTATCTTCCTAAACCCTGAAGGAAAGGGGTGATGGAGAAGAATCCATTTTGTTATTGTTATAGTTGCCAAGTTCCAGTGAAGCTGAATTTAATTTAGAAAGTAGGAATATGAACACATTTCCAGAACTTGATTGCAGTCTGGGAAGACGAACAGAGCCTTGGGGCCGTGAGACAGTCAAACTGAGAGAAAGGTTAAGTCGGAAGGGAAACACAAATGTAAGAAAGGTCACAGCTGAAGTGGCTTTTCCCACGCTTCCTACGCTGCCCACTTCCATCAACGATCATGTTGGCTAAACAGAAGAGAATTCACTGTGAAGCCTAGGGCTGCCGAATAAAGCTTTGGCTTTGTTTTTTAACACACAGTGGTTAAATCTACTGTTTTATGAATGTCTGATGAACTGAGTTAAACTGAATGCTTTCGGTGTGCTCAGCACAGTCCTAATTATCAGGTTAAACACAAAACAGGTGATCTCTGCCTTAAAGGAGCTTTGAGTGAAATGTAGTTGCAGACTAAATAGAGAAAAACGTTTAAAAAGTAGAGGCATGAAACAAATTCTGCTACTACTCCTGATAATAATGATAGGCAATATTTGTTAATAATCACCATGCTCCAAGCAAGGTTAGATTTTATGTAATTGTAAGCATTTACTTTTTTACAACTATAAGTTACAAATCATCATTTTGATTTTAATGATGACTAATAGGTATTAAAGAAGATATGCTGGATCTCAGATGCATAGGATTCTTATCAAAATAACTGGCCAATAACACGTTTATAATTTTAAAAAAACCACAAAAACTGGAGATATTACTTTGAATAAATGGACAACTGCAATTGTTTTCCAATGCAGTTCAAAACTGTATAAGAAGACCAGGACAGTACCAGTTTTAATAACCCATGGTACAAGGAATTTACTTCTTTATAGGTTCATAAAAATGTGTTTATACCACCAGTAATTTAAAATAATGATGCTACATGCAACAGCTATTATTGTAATACATAATTTAAGTGGACCAATAATTAAATAACACTTCAAGTTATTTCAACACTTCTGTCATGTATTTCTTAAGTGAATTACCATATATCATCAAAGCCTCACTTTTCTTTATTATTTAAAACATTTTCTGAAATGAGGATTTCCAATAAGCATGTTATAGTGAAAATGCAGTGTATATTTCTCTAATTCTTTTTTTCTATGACCTGAATATTAAGCAAAAGTAAACGATAGTAATATATAAAAGAAAGATTATCTTCCCACAGTGCAATCAAGTCAAGAATGTGTTCCATTAGTGATTAGCAAGGTGCCTTGTTCAGATGAAGAGAGAGTTGGTTTGGGCAATGTTTTTTTTTT
>NW_006379506.1:0-1472 GCF_000327345.1 Myotis davidii
AGGACAGTGCTCTAACCAACTGAGCTACCCAGCGAGGGTCACAATCTCTTGACTAGTAGATTTCACCTTTTCCCTTAGGCACCCAGTGGCTTTGGTGCAGCCCTTCCCTCTCTTGTGAGGAAGGAGAGTGATCTGAAAACCTTTCACACTAGCAAATACTTGGTTTTCTGGCTTTTCCAGTAACATTTTAGAAAACACTGCCGTGAGAAGGCAACATTAAATCCTAAGGAATAATGATTCACGATACTATTTTTAGCATTGGTTGGAATACATTTTAGGAGGAGTCTTCCCATAGTACCTTCTATGATCTCGTAGCTGACCACTTATTTTACCTAAAAGGGCTACTTACCATTACAGATAATTTTTTCCCTGTCCCCACACGCCACACAATACCAAATCAACTCTTCCATCAAATTGTAAGTGCTTGAAAACAGGGCTTATGTTTCCACCACCTTTGCATACTCAGCACCTTAGTACAGTGTCTAACAACTATAACAAATATTCCTTCTCCACCTCTCATGAATATTTTGAGAACGTCGGGGCCTGATATTCAGATACCACCTTTTCAGGAGCCCTCCTTTTCCCTTTACCATTCCTTCTGGACTTCCATCTATCCTTGGAGCTCTGCTAGAATTGTTTGAAAAGAATGAGGAAAAGAGGAAAGCAGTGTCAGCCTTTACTTAGCCCAGGAAAATAAGACTTAGTGGTGGCCCAGCCAACATTCATGAAGTCATCATTAAAGGAGCCACTATAGGCAATTGAAAGAGGTTTTCTGAGTCAACTGCACAACCTCTCACTCCATCTGGGCACTCCCAACACCCGCCCGCAAATTCACAAGCTCCCATCCATTACATGGCAGTCATAAAACTGACCTTCCGATGAAGACACAGCGGGCATACAGCACATTTGCATCAGTGCAGGTATCAGTATATAAACCCAGGGGCTCCAAAGGCTCCACTGTGCAATGTTTAACTCTTTCCTTCAAAAAGAGACCATTCTCACAGATTTGATTTAAGGCCAATGAGGGAATATTAATATAAACTCTCCAATACAGGACTAATCATAAATACTGTCTTAGAATAATTATCTTCATGCATAAAGGACTGCTTTTTTCTGAAAGACTACCATTAACATTTTATTTCCCTTTTCTATGTCATTAAAGGCAAGAGTAATATTCAGAACCCTCAAAAGTCATATATGGAAATAAAAGAAAATTATGTTTTGAGCATGTTTGGTTTCTAGCATATTATATATTTATCTTTTCTGGTATAATAGTATCACTTATTTTCTAAACATTTCAGTTCTTACAGAATGAGTCATTGTTAATGTAGAAACCAGCTGAATCATCTGCCCATCAATCAATAGCTGTTTTTCTTTTTCTTGTATGTGTTCATCATTTTACTAAAAAAGATATTAGGAATTTTTTTCATTTGAAGTACTTTTCCCCTTTGGTTGTTTTGTTTGGTTTACAA
>NW_006379507.1:0-1472 GCF_000327345.1 Myotis davidii
TAAAATATCAATAAAATATAGTTTTTTAAAAATGTACTGTAGTTCTTGGCCATGCCGTGGCAGACAGCAGGAACACCACCTGCAGAGGACCCCCTCCCTCTAGGAGGGAGTCTCTGTTTCAGGCACTCAGTCTCCCAACATCCAAATGGATTAATTTATTCCTTTGTCTTTTTGGTCACTGCCTTCGTGTCTAGGAAAGTTGGTCAATCCATGACTGGCTGTTGCCAGTTTGTAATGAGAGAAACCCAGAAATGAAGAAGAAACATTTAGAAACCTGTAGAGCAATTTGACATTGCCAGGACAGCCCAGCAGGCAGGCACTGGACTAGTCTCAGTGAGCTGGGTGTTAGCCAGTGTGAGTGTGATTAAATCACGAAGTGCATGGGTCTTAGTCATCTTATTCATGCCAGCCAGGGTTGGGTACATAACCTCCAAGACCTGGTGCAAGATGGAAATGTGCATCCCTTCTTAAAAAATTAAGCATTTCAAGATGGCAGCAGTAGAGCAAAGGGCCTATCTAAGGACCAGGCCCTGTGCAAATGCTTAGCTCACACACCCATGAAACCGGGCCAGGATGCTATAGGATCATGTTAGAACTTGGGATATTTTAAGGTTAATTTGTCATTTTAGATGAGCTCTTAGAAAGAGGAATAGAATTACTATCTCTGCTTGGACTAATAAAGAGTCTGTCTTTGGGCTGGGGAAGCCTAGTCTCTTCTAAAATGCAGAACACTAAATAACTGAAAAAAGTCGCCATTCTCTTGGGCCAAAGAGATAGGCTGGCTACCGCCATAAGTGCTTTCAAGGTAACAGCAAATATGGAGAGAGATTTACAGGATCTGTGTATAAAGACTGGAGAGAAGACAGTGTGAATAACAACTTGGAGTGAATGGAAAGTGGCATTGGGGAGCAATTGCACAATGACGGTGTGAACAGCGTGGGCATTACAGGGTGAATCTGAGACAGTGTGGGTGGAGGAAGAGACTGCGGTATTGTGAAGTGAGCATCACCGGAAGTATGACTGCAGTCCCAGCTCTGTCCCTAACTAGTGCTATGGCCTTGAGCACATACATTTCCTTAGCCTACGTCAACTAGTCTGTAAGAATAATAATACTGCTTACCTTACAGGCATTTCTGAGGGCCAAGTGAGATAATACAGTCATTCATTCAAGACTTATTTAATAAATGCTTACCTTGTATTGTGACACAATCTCTACCCTAAAGAAGCTAAACCAAGAGGGAGGACACAGAGAGGAAACTGTCAGCAAGTGACAACACAGTGTTCAAATGAGAGGGAGTGGTTGGAGCTGTGGAAAAACCGAGAGACTCCCCACCCAATCATGGTGAGTCTGGAAAGGAATCCCAGAGAAGATAATGTCTTATATGAGCAGAGAAACAGGAGTAGAAGTTAGCCAGGGAATGGAAGAGCAATTCAAGAGAATAAAGAAGCTGAATGGGAAGACAGAGAGGGAA
>NW_006379508.1:0-1473 GCF_000327345.1 Myotis davidii
ATTGTTTGTGGTCACCACACTTTATTGTAGCGCTTCTCACAGGGTGTTGTAATTATGAGGCCATTTCACAGTTCATTTCCTATTTCAACAGTGAGTTCCTCTAGGCAGGGACTGTCTTTTATCTCTGTGCCATCAGAGCCAGGCATTGTGTCTGGGACAAAATATGTCCTCAGTAAAGTTTGTTGAATTAATTTGTGGTTCCCCTAGGGGGAATGTTTTGGAGTCTGTGGGTGATCCCTAGAAGACACTGGCCCCTACTGTCAGCAGTAGAAGCACCATCTTCCTCTTGCCCAGGGGCAGGAGCTGCTGTTCCCAGAACTTCACAAGACAATTGGAAGCTGCAAGGCACTCCTGGCCTCAACACTGACCATCAGCCTTGTAGTTGGCACCTCTCAATGCCATTCTAGATTCTAACATGTTGTGGTCTTTGGCATACTGCTGAAGTTACACCTATAGCAAAGCTTACATGTGGCTGTTTTATTGCCTAAACTAGTGATAAGCTGGGTAGTATAGCAATCTTTTGAAAACTTTTTCATCATTTCTTAGTAAAAGCTAATGAAATTTCAAAATTATTCAAATCCTCATGGGTAATACTCATACACACTAAGATTTATATGGGTCTCCCTGTGCTGGGAAGACAGTTGAGAGCCCACTGTCTCTAAATAGATTTCAAATTACAAATGAGATAAAATTCTTGACACTTTTTAATATTGCACAGAATGTCAGTATAACAACAACACATTTGACAATTTTTAGTATTTATTATAGTTATTCAATTTATAAAGACAATTCCATGCTAAATATTAAAATTTTGATCAATAACACAATAGAAGATAACATATTCTTTATACTATTAACTGAAAAGTAACAGAAAGCATTGGTGAATAATGTTTATTTGTTTTAGGGGTGAGACTTCTTTTACTTGGTATTCACTTAAATTCTGGCAAAAAAGAAAAACACACACAATATGCTTCTTCAACAAACACCATTGTCAGTTGTCAGCTGGGTGCCTATTGGAGGCACTGAAAACTATCATTCTCCAGGCATTTGAGAGAAAGTGATAAAAACAAAACAAAACATGGTAATCATTCCACCAACATGAACCAAATCAAACTGAAATAGCTAACTTTGGAAAGAGTAATGATACAATAGTTGAAATGGAAAATTGTGTGAGGGATAAATATGCATCAATTCAGGGGGAGTGTAATTATTATAAGAGGCAGGGATAGATTGTTTTTACACGTATGGAAACTTACTATTTCATTGCACAAGTTACAGCTTTCATCAGAGCTCTGGGAGGCTTTGGCATCCAGCAGTCCTCAGAAATTTATGTTGATAAAGTTTTTATTCTGGGTTTTGGGGAACCTTTCAATTCCATATAGTCCTGCTTGGGTTTGTCATTACATGTTTGGCCAGTGTAGGTATGTACAGTATTTTTATGAAACTATTAAAGTGTATCATCTGTTCTTTCCC
>NW_006379509.1:0-1471 GCF_000327345.1 Myotis davidii
TGACCTCCTGGTTCTTAGGTCGATGCTCAACCAATGAGACACCACAACCAGGCTGTGCTTTATCGCATTTAATTATGTAACAGTTCTATGAAGTAAGTTATCATCTCCATATTTCAGATGAGCATTTTAAAGCACAGTTTCAGTAATTTGTCCAATATCATAGAACAGTTACCCTTTTGAATTCAACGCTTTGATTTATCTATTCTGTATTATATTCTCAAATCATTAATTTCAGGAAGGGAACATGGGTAGTTTTATGATATCAACAATTATTCATATTCTATTGGGGATGCTAAACTGTATTTTCTAATATATTTTTCTTATTTTAATCCATGGATACTGTCTTGATGGTATAATGGATGAATATAGACTTTGAAGCTACTTAGAACTCAATTTGCATTTGAGTCTGCAACTTTCTAGTTTTATGACTGTGGTAGGCAGAATTTTGGTCCACATGACCTTCACCCTGTGGTGTTACACCCATAATTATGCTATGCTACATGGCATAAAGGACTTTGCCAATGTAACTAAAGTGCCAAGCCAGCTGACCTTAAGATTCAGAGATTATCCAGATAACTTGCCCCAATCATATAAGATGACTGAAAAGCAGACAGCTTTCTCTGGCTGGGGAAAGAAGAGGTATTGCAGAAGTCAGAGAGATTAGAAGCATGACTCAATGTGCTACTACTGCCTTATTAGGTGCCTAATATATGTCACACAGTGTCCTTGGCCTTTAGTAAGTAGTGAATTTTTATGTCATTTAAATATTAATTACATTTTTATAATGTAAAATTACTTGCAACTGTTACTATCAAAATCTAAGTCTCATAGCCATAATTATTTATTGGCCAACATCTATATAGACCCAGCCAAAGTCTCATTCTCCGTTTTCTATGTAACCACTGGGCATCAATGTTCACCATCCCACTTCAAACCCATCTTATTCCTAGTTATAGAAAGCTTTCCTTTATTGCTTGTTCTTACTCTGAAGGCATTCATTTATGTATGTCTAATCTGGTTTATTATAACTTGGATTTAGTGTTGGAAAACACTATAAGAGCCCATGATTATGAGCCATGTATTTGCATTATGATTTAGCATCAAATACCTTCTATCCTTGGGGGGAAAGGCAAAATATAAACCAATGATAAATTAACTTTTCATGCCCAGCCAAAAATAAAATGATTTGTGCACATGGAAATAGACAAAATACAATGATTTGTTAAAATATGACACCTTCCAAGCTACAAATAGCCTATGCTTTGTTACATATCATTTTGAGTACACCATGTGTTGTTTTTTACTGTAAAACCTTATCAATAGATAAATTAGTAAAAAATTGACCATAAAATGAATTTTTAAAAGTGAACTTTAAGCCCTAGCCCATTTGGCTCAGTGAATAGACCATCAGCCTGTGGGCGTTGGTCGGGGCGCATGCTGGAGGCAATCAATCGATGTGTTTCTCTCACAT
>NW_006379510.1:0-1473 GCF_000327345.1 Myotis davidii
TTAAAAAGTGAGTGGATAGAAAAAAATTTGAGAAAGAAGAATGAGAATTAAACCCATATTGCCTTGATAGAGTCTTATCTTTGGCTCACACTCAGTATTTACCTTTGTTAGGATGAGGTCCTGGCACATAGAAACTGACTTGATGGGGTTAGGGATTTACAGAGAAGAGGAACGAGGCCTCATTCTTCCTGGAACTCTGTATATATGTAGACTTAAATTGGGTCCTTGACCATGTTTATATGGCCAAAATGGAGAAGGAATTATGGTAAGATAGGTCATGAGAACAGCTGACATAGCATCCACTCCCCCTTTATCCTGAAACTCACCCTGAGATCTAGATTGTGTGAAGGATATATATACAAGAGTCCCCACATGCTCTAGCAGAGGATTTCTGAAGCTATCTGAGAGTGCTGGCTATCAACTGTCCATAGTTGAGTGGATTGGGGGTGAGGGGAGGGGTAGACCCATTTAGCTAAGGACATGAGCTGGCTAGACTAGAGATATCTTGGGAATTGAGTCACGTCTCGGGGACTTGTATCACTGTTGTACGTCAGGGAAGAGGCACAGTCAGGTGCAAGAGATGCATGCAGAAATGGCCAAACTCCCAGGGACAACCACCATGAATTACCCTTGCTGAGAAGGTAATACTAAGTCACGACAGTGGTGACTGAACATACAGAGTGGGAAGAGAGGCAAAACTAGGCAGAAATTGTCTCCACAACACTAACCGTAAAATAGCCTGAAAAAGAACATGTGGAACCAGAAGGCATTGCCCAGTCGCCATGATGTTATATAAGCTTCTGCTTAACACAGATTCCACTGAGGGCCACGAGGAGGAAGAATTGGGGGGAAATAATCTAAAATGTTATTTGCCCCCAGAGGGTCTGAGTTAACCTGGAAGTAGCCAAGTTATTAAATAAGGAAATCTAATTTAATTTTGCTCTGGGGCAGGATCTGGGGCTCAAGAGCTAGTGCATAATACTAACAGAGAAATGAATACAATTACATCTTTGCAAATTTGAGTGTTGAGACTGAATTGTAAATCTGCTCTAAACTTAAAGGAGGCACAAGGAACAACGAATTCATTATTTTCTGCAGTAAACATATCACATACGAAAGTGTCATTCGGCCTCTACACTGAAATCTATAGTAAGACATGACCATTTCTTTTCAAACTGACTTTCAAATCCAGAATAGCCTCACATCTAATAGCCTTCAAATCTAACATCAGTGAGAAAGAAACAAACTAAGCAATTTGCTTTGTTTTTCTTTTCCTTTCCCTCCAATATTGCAGAATACAAAACAGCCTTATGGAACTGTCTGAAAAATATAGCCTGGATTTCTTTCACCTGCAATCTTGTGCCTTGTACTTCCATTTTATTTAAATTTCTGTTTTGTATTCCTTGATAACAGTATCTGTTAGTCATGCTTACTAAATTTATCAAATTTGAATAAAAACATTAAAGAAAAAAA
>NW_006379511.1:0-1473 GCF_000327345.1 Myotis davidii
TAGCTGGAGTTCCTGCCTGGTGCTTCAGGAACTCCAAAGTGTATGATTTCAGCCTCAGTCTTTGAGCTGAGACAATGTCTTGTTATTTTTAGCATGTAAACTTTAGGGTAATTTTCTATTTAGTGATAAATAAACAAACAGGTGGTAATAAATCTCATTCTTTTCATAAGATATGTGTTAAGAGAGCAATAGAGGCTCAAAAAATGGTTTGAAAACCATTGTAATTGGAACAGGTAGGTGGCTTGTTTGGATGGTCTTTTACCTACATTTCTACCCCAGATCTTCATCCACAGGCATGCATTTTTTCCCCCTACAGGTTTATTAAAATATAATTGATGTACTATAAGTTTCACATCTTCAAACTGTATCACCTGATCAGTTTTTATTGTTGAATATGTCCATGACACCATCACCATAATGGATAATGAATAAATCGGCCATCCTCCAAAATTCCTCATAGTAAACCCTGCTCCTCCCCTTCTTGCCCTACCCTATACATAGACCATTAACATGCTGTCTCTTTATATTAACTTGCATTTTTAGAGTTTTATATAAGTGAAATCATACAGTACGTATTACTCTTTGTTGGTCTTCTTTCATTTAACGCGAGTATTTTTAAATCCAGTGATATTTTTGTGTGTATCAATAGTTTAATTTTATTGCTGAGTAGCATTTCTTTGAGAGCATATAGCACAATTTCTTTATCTACTCATCTATTGATGGAAATGTATGTTGCTTCAAGTTTGGGGCTATTACAAATAGAACTGCTCCAAACGTTTGTATAATACAAAGTCTTTATGTGAACATATACTTTCGTTAGTCTTGGGTAAATACCTAGGTTTAAAGCAGCTAAGTCATATAAGTAGATAAATGTTTAACAGTTTGAGAAATTGCCAAAATGTTTTCCAAAAGAATTGCTCTATTTTACATTCCAACCAACTGTGTGTGAGAGTTTCCATTGTTCCCTATCCTCATCAACAGTCAGAAAGGTCAGTTGTCTTAATTTCAGGCACTTCAGATAGTACATTGTGGTTTTACCTTGTGGTTCTGTAATTGCCCATTATTTTGTGCATTCATTGCATTTGCCTTCTCTTCATATATTTTGTTTTCATATCCATGTCCTTATAACTATTCAAATATTTTAACCATTTTTAATTGGGTTGTTTGCCTCATTGAATTATAAGTATTGTTTATACAGTCCAGATGCACAACTCTTTTATGAATAAATATCCTTCAAGTGTTCTATTTTTTTCCTAGTCATTAAATCAAAACCAGAGGAAAAGTAGAAGGTGCTAGCATTTCCTAAGTTCCCGTTGCTCAAGCATTGCGCTCATCACTTTATATTCTTTATCTCAATCCTTATCTCTGGCGAAAAATTCCAACCACCTGGATAACATGTCAAAAATACCAATGCTCAGTACCCACTCAGTCAGAATCTCTAAAGATGGGGCATGAGCCCATGTCTTTTTTTTT
>NW_006379512.1:0-1473 GCF_000327345.1 Myotis davidii
AAAAAAAATAGAAAACATGCATTGATTAGTGTGTTTAGAGGCTGACACTGATGTGAATTCACAATTAGCAAGAGATGCCCACCTACTCAAAGGTATTTAGCAACGTATTTGCCTGGTAGGCTGTTTTTAATTTCAAAGAGGAAAGACTGTGGTTATCTGATTTGAGCTCTCAGCTTCAGTAGTTTGAGCTCTCTCTTACAGTTCACACAATGAGAAGAAATTGGAAATGTAACCAACAGGTGATCCATTAAGGACCTGAGTGCAGTTAAGTCTTCCTTTGGGATGTATACTTTTACAGCCAATAAACCTGGCCTTACTAGCTCCTAGTCAGTTTACTTGCCAATAAGAAAGCCTTGTAATGTAACAGAGCAACACCCAGTAGAGCCACCCCTCTTAGGTTTCCACCCTGCATATTGAGTCTGGAAAGCCGCTTAAAAGGGCATGGGAATTAGTATTCCCCTAGATGCCCTTAGGGAACTCAGAAGGGGAGATGATAAGACTGCCATGTTTTGGTTACTGTGAGGCAAGTTCTTGCAGATAATATTAATTTTAAATATAATTCTGTCATTATCTGAATTGAAAGAGTCACTGAATGCTTTAACATTTGTGTTCAAAAACATTAAATGTCTGCCATAATATGTGTATATCGCTGGAAAGTATAACTATGATTTAAGCCCTAACCAATTTATTGAATGTGATCATAAAAATTATGTATGGGAGTGGGAATAACATTTGCCAGCAAGACATAATGTTACATAGTAGGCTGAGACAGCTGAAATGAAAGAACAGTGATACTGATCAGTATGAAAGGTAATTCAAAATTAATATTTTAAATGTAGTGTGATTTTTTAGGGAAGCATCCTTAAATGTAATAAGTGCTTAAAAGCACTGTACTTCAGTAATAGTTTTACAACCCCTGGCTCATTAATAGAACTGCTCAATGTACAGGGTGCCTTCAAAAGGACTAAATGCACTTCGAAGATCAAGACGTTTATAATCCATTTGCTGCAATTGTTTCTAATGATTATGAAATCAATTTTTAAATGATTTTATTTTTAGTCTTATGGGATACGAATACTGGAAGAGTCCTAGAAACCATTCCCTCTGGCTAATTTTTAGGGCAAAACCTTTTGGCCTAGCTTCCTTACCTGTGTTCTTGCTCCCTTCCCATTCATTTTCACACTTCTGTCAAAGCAAGAGCTCTGTTAAAACCCTGTGCTTAAAGTCTTTCAACCCTTCCTCATTTCCTACAGCAACCTTGTCAAAATGTTTTCCGTGAGCAGCTAGCTCAGCTTGTTGTAATTTGCATGATATTAAAGGGCAATTCCAAAATCATACGTGTTTCATGAGCTGGGTTAAACACAATCAAATGGCTATCTTTTCTTTGGGACTTCTCAACCCTGTAGTGGACAGTGTTGACTAAACTTGCTTGGGCATAGGGGTGTTTTTTTGTTTGTTTGTTTGTTTTGTTTT
>NW_006379513.1:0-1473 GCF_000327345.1 Myotis davidii
AAAAAATCACGTAACATTACAGTAATAGTTGTATACCTACTATATGCCAGACACTGTTAGTTATTCTTTATGTTATTAATTCTCACAGTAATCCTACAAAATACATATTACTGTTCCCATTTTATAAATTAAACTGAGGCTCAGAGAAGTTAAATACATTACCTTAAGCCACAGAACTGGTAAAGATGAGATTCTAATGTATTTTCCATTTTGCTTTGAACTACAGTTTTCAAGCTCTGGTTATGGCACAAGAAACTCAAAAATGAAAATGGCTCAGTGGTAGTATCCAAGAACATGAAGCAATTTGAGGTTACTGAAATGCGACCAGGTACAAAAACAACTGTCTCTATTGGTCCAACATTCTGTTTGTGCTTCACACCATTAAATAATCCTTTTAGTTAGATCTTTGTACCTTTAGGGGACCTTATTAAAACAGAATATGAGTTTGTGAAGGCAACACATTGTTTCTGGCTCTAGATTAATTCAGTATATTAACTAAGTGTCCTGGAGTAGAATCCTTTGTCAATTCACAGGACAACTATGATTTAAAAGAGTTCTGGGCTACTCTTACCTAGATGCCAAGGGAATTTTTGTTTGAGGAAAAGCATGGCCTACTCCCAAAGACTCTGTTGTCACCTGAAATAATCTAGTATTTTAGAGATAATAGATCTGGAGTACCTTTTTGGTTTTGATTCACATGCCAAATCTTACAACATAAGATCAGGTTACAGGGTGTCATTGCAATTCTCTACTGAACCCACTACATAACATTCCAGATGGTAACTAAATGTCCTCAGAAAAAATAGATAACCTGGGAGATATGCATAACAGTGACCTGCTGGTTGTTTCAATAATGACTTACTACAAGGGACCTTACTCTCGCTGGCACCTAGGCCTGTCTGACCCATCTTCCAAGTTTACATCCTTCCCTGCAAAAGGACTAACTTAAGCTAGCGATTAACCTTCCTCTTTACTTGCTAGTGTTTTTCAAATTAAAGGCCAAGTTCTATATGTGGACAACTTTCATTTTGTTGGTATAATTATTTACTTTCTTGAAATTGAATCTTCACTGCTGTATCGATATCAAAAAGTATGATATGATTTCCCTCAAGAACTTAAATCATCTTGTGGAAGGGAGAAGGCCTATCCAGGAAATGGTTATATCCCAGCAAGGTGATATGCATGTGCTCAAATAAGTGGTAAGCTATATGTTCAATATGTGTTTGAAGAGCCAGGGAAGACTTCAGTGAGGAAATGATTACTGAGCAGGGTCTTGAAAGGACAAGTGGGATTTCAATAGGAAAAGTGAAGGCAGGATATTTGAAGTGACCAGAGATAAAGGAGAATAGGGACTGGAAATAAAGTAGAACAAGTAGATCCAAACAGATAAAACTATTTTTTAAAAACAGAATATGATTATATTTAATACACAACCTTATTTTTGATACAACCAAAAAGTAAAACACCAGAGTA
>NW_006379514.1:0-1474 GCF_000327345.1 Myotis davidii
CTGAGCCACACCAGCCAGGCAAGACATTGAATTTATTTAAACTCAATATTCAATAGTTTATTGGACTCTTTTGGGGGGCCTTTGTAATTCTCAGTTGTGCATACTAGGAAGAGTTTTAGGCAGTCAGCATAATTTTATTGAGGAGTATTATACACAGATGATACAAAGGCCTGACCATCAGCCATGCTTTGTATAGCACCATGGCTAAGAGGCTCAGCTTTCCACATACAACTTAGCTCAATTCCACCACTAACCCTTGAAGACTGAAAATTTGACCAATTACATCACCATTCTAACCCTCCGTTTCTTCATCTGGAACACAGGGATAATATTACTACCCACTGGTTTATTTGGGGGATCAAGTAAAGTAGCTATATAAACTGGCAGAAACAAGATTCCAATTTTAATATTCTAACTCCAGAACCCCAAATCTTAAAAGGATGATGCTATTATCACCTTTCCACTCTACCTACATGATTTGAGTGATCTGGATGCACACAAATATGTCTAGGAACACAGTAAATTCTCAGCCCAGAAATTATAATCCAGAATAATCATTCATTTCACATATGACATTTGATAAAATAGATGAAGAGGACAAACATCAGGCTTTGGACATCATCTGAGACACAGCAGGAAATCTGGTGAAGCTAGAGGGGGTGTGGAGGAGAAGGAAAATGAATGATGTGGACAAGAACAAGACATCATTTCCTGGAGGCACTTGAGAGAGAATATGGTGTGCTACAAGCTTGAGGTATCACTTTTTGTCTTTGATTGCTTTATTCATCACAAACAAAGTCAGTCTCTCACACAAGCACTTGTACTGGGAATCAATACAATTTAGCGCAGACAAGTTGATTCCTGTCCCGTGATAAAGGCTGAATGTTCAATATACCTAGTCCTGGGGAGAAACCTGTGATTTATGAGCCAATCTCTCTTTTTATGCTGAGGAAAAGGGAAAGTTTTGCCCCTAAATTAAGTTTGAGGGCTTTTTTAAAAAAAATAAAATAGTATTTTAAATACATTAGAGATCGCTATTTTAAAAGATCCTCAAATAAAACATTTTTAAAGCAACAGATGTTTTATTAAAAAGTGCATAAGTCTGTGTCCTTCTTGTTCACTGCTGTATTTCTATTATCTAGTACAGCTTGACACATTGGAGACATGCCATAAATATTTGTAGGATGAATGAATATATTTGTAAATTGATGATTATAATAGCATCTGCTTCATAGACTTGTAATGAATACGTCGATTTATGTAAAGCTTTTAGTAAGTGCCTAGATGATAGTAAGTGCCCCACAGGCACTTATTTACATATTAACAAATGATTTTGGCTAGAGATCCTGATATGCAGTGATATGAAATTATGTTTATGAAGGTACAAACAATTAGACCAAGAAAAATATCACAGGCCATCCTCAGGAGTTTGTACTTTATTCCATTGGTAGTGGAATAGCTTCTTTTTTTTTTT
>NW_006379515.1:0-1474 GCF_000327345.1 Myotis davidii
GAACTGTGAAGGTGAAAGTTTCTGAGGAAGCTGGGGTCTGAGATGGATTTTGGTGTTGCATTCTTGCCCAGATCACTAAGGCATCCTGTACCATGGGAAATGTGTTACACAAGGGATCCTGCTAGATGGCTGTCATGGGTGACCAAACTAGGTTTGAAGACATCAATGATGAATAAGTGAGCTCCAGGAATAGCTCCCTCTGTCTGAGGTCATGTTGAGCATAGCAACTAGAAATGGGGTTTGCCCTAGCTCTTCAGGGAAAGTACAGAAATAATAAGGTTTGTTTTACCTGAGCAGATAATTGGTTCACTCCACACAGAGTGCCTCTGGAAATAATCAAATGTTTTTTCTTCAGAGCAAAGTGGGAAACACTAAACCAGGAGTTTCTAAGAAAAAAGAAAACATTAAGAAGCCTCTTTTATTAGTCTTCTCTTCTCTCTCCCCCTCTGTGTAATTAAACCACACTAAATTAATAAACCTTTACTCTGCTCTATGAGGAGGCATTACGGGATGTTCAGAAAAAGAATGTTTTGCACTCCTCATGAGACCTAGGGACTAATTGTCCATGGAGACAGAGCCTTCCAACACCATTGGAGGATAGGGCATGAGGAGGGAAGGGAGGGAAGGCTCAGTGGAGGTGGGGAGTTTGGAGGTGGTTAGAAATTTACAGCTGTGGAAACGGAATCATAGAAAGAAGGGTTCATGGAAGACTCTGCCTTCCAGGTAATTCATTTGAGGACCTTGAAGGTAGAGTGAGAGAAGGTGACAGGAATAGTGCATGTACTTACTCTTTCTGGAGACAATGGAAGAAAAAGCAACACTCACAGCTGGAACTGCCCTTTACCAGGCTTGCCTGCCTGATCAGCAAGGAAAAAGTGGGTCTCTGCACCTCTCTTAGGGCCTTTGTGTGAATCACAAATGCTGGAGCTCATGCTTCCAGGAAGAGAAGCTACCCCTGTCTTGACTGAAAGTCTCATTTCAGCTAATTTTAGTACATTCCTCTATTCCAAAAGCCTCCATTCAACTGCAGCAGTGAAAAGTACACCCACTAGCATTCTGCAATTGCTCTTCTCATTGGTGTCCCTGATCTCTCCACTGCCCAAGTCTTAAAAGACATGAATGATATCATTCTATGGGCGATGGAGCTGAAGACCTTGAATAGTGGGGTGAAGGAAAGGCAATCTTGGTGTTTTAGCATCTACAAATTTACTGCCCCACAAACTCACAAACTTCAAGGTTTCTCAGGTTTCCAGAAAGCAGCCATTTTACCTCCAAATTGGATCCTTGTTGACTCTGAATAAACACCATGGACTAGAATTATTCCTCTTTATTATCTATTCTGAAAATCCTAAACCACAGGTCATCTCCTCCATCAAACCCTATCAGATGGTTCTCTGAAAGAAAACAGCTGCTTCTCTGAACTCCATAACATTTCATAGAGAATCACAGTTGGGGGCAAGACCATTTAGATTTT
>NW_006379516.1:0-1474 GCF_000327345.1 Myotis davidii
CACTGAGCCTCAGTTTCCTCATCTGTAAAATGATAACAGTGGTGCTCATTTCCCAGGATGGTATGTGGTAAAGGTTAAAATAATATAAATAATATATATGTCTTGTCCATGCTAAGTGCTCAGTAGTGTAGATTAATATATTAATATTATGTCCAACATGCATAATGTATTTCATATACAATGTTATATATTATAATTAATATGTTATCATTAAGAGACAAGTCATTCATGTTTTACAATTAAAATTTTTTCACCTTCTTTTTGATAAGGTATAATTTTATATTCATAGATGGCACTGATTTTTCTCTGAGGCTTGGGAACGCGTCTCAGGGAGTTGCAAGGTATGATAAAAGCCTGTGAGGGATTGCAAGCAGTTCTCCTTGTGAAAAAGGTAATTGCATCCTCAGTTCCTCAACATTTTAACACTCATTTATGCTCCTTCGTGTGTGACTACCACGTGCACTGGTTCCTGAGTCTAGGTTTGCATAGAGGGAGTACAACTGTGGATGGGGTGGGGTGAGGCATGTCCAGTGCTGGGGCCATCCGTACTAAATCTACAGGGTCAAGTTTTGGAATGAGGCAGAGCTCAACTCACTGCTGCCCTGGAGGCTCCCTGACTTCCTCCTCTCCACATGTGCTCCCTCAGCATCTCATGCAAGGAGGAATGAGAGTCCCTTCTTCCCCAACCCCAGCACACAGTGGCGTGCTCCTGTCTGGTTTCTGGGGTGCAGCAGCATGCAGCCAGACAGGAGCAATGCCTATCGAAGGTCACGATCAGCATTTTGGCCCCTGGAGTATTCATTGCTGTACATTTATCTGTGATGTGATCATTTGTCTTTTTATTTTTATGTAATTTTATTATTTTTAATTTATCTCTGTTGTTGAAGTATTACAGATGTCCCCTTCCCCTCACCCCTCTCATTTGTCTTTTTAAATGGGCTGATTGAGAGGGATCAGGACTAACGGGTCATCTGTACTTTAAACCATTACAGCTGCTCTGCCTAAGACGGTGGACACCAGCCACATGTGACTACTTATGTTTAAAGTGTTGAAAATAAAATAAAATGAGAAACTCAGCCCCTCGGTGGCACTAGCCACATTCCCAGTGCTCGTGGTCACAGGTGGTCCGTGTCTCCCGCACTGGACAGCACAGAGCGTCATGTCCTCACTGCAGAGAGTTCTGTTGCCAATGTTCATTAGGGCGTGGGTGCTAAGCAAGTTCTAAAGTGACTTTGAGAGGCGAGAGGGTCCTCTTCGAGCCCGTCTCCTGCATTTGCCGTGGTTAGAGGAAGGAAGTTTTCAAAGATAAAACTGCAGTGAGGCGTGGCATGTTATCATGGGAACTCATGATAGAGCAGGGTAAAGAGAAAAGCAGCAGAAATCCCAGCTTTCTTGGATTTTCCCAAAGCTCCAGGCTTTGGAGCTGGAATTTTCTTTTACTTTCCATTGCTGCCTTCACAGAGACCCGTTGCCT
>NW_006379517.1:0-1474 GCF_000327345.1 Myotis davidii
TCGGCCTCACCCCCGCGGGACCCCCTGCCTCAGGCATATATGGAAAAACTAAACTAATATCGTACTTCATGGTGCAAGACTTAACACTTTTCCCCTAAGCTCAGGAAAAAGATAAATATGTCCACTCTTGTCACTTCTGTTTAACATTGTATTAGAGGTTCCAGTCAGGGCAATTAGGCAAGAAAATAGAATAGAAATAAACCAGGTTGGAAAAGAACAAGTAAAACTTTCTCCATTTTCAGATAACAAGATCTTGTGTATAGAAAATCTAATAAATGCATTCAGCAGAATTGCAAGGTACAAAAGATTAATATACAAAACCAACTGCATTTCTATACACTAGCAATGAACAATGAAATTAAGAAAACAAAGCATTTACAATAGCGTCATAAAAATAAAATAAGAATAAATTTAACAAGTGTAAAATGTAGCCTTTAAAAACTATAGAACACCACTGAAAGAAATTAAAGAATTGGTATTTTCTCAGAGCAGCTGTAGTGAAGTTGAGAGCTGGGCAATAACAGATGACTAAGGATGAAGATGCTGGTGATAATAGGGACTGATGTTTCCAATAAGGAAGGAGCAAGAGACATCACCAGCAAACTCTTTGTAGGAGGGAATTTTGGCCGTGGCTGAGCTCTAAATGTTGGTCCACTCACTGAGTCTGTTTCCCCAGCCCTCCCTTAAGCCCAGGTCTATGTATTGTCCTCTCAATCATTCCCATTTAGTCAGAGTTGGTTTCTATTTTTTGTAGCCAAGAACCCTGACCGAGGCAGGTATTACTACTTAGTTTCCCTTCCAATTCTATTGATTTTGGTTTAGAAAGGAAAATTCCTTTTAACTCCTATTACACATTTTTTAGAACTTTCTAAGTGCCATTGCTTTCCCAGTGTTTAATTCATTTCCTCAGTATCCTATGACTTAATAATAATAACCTTATGAGGTATATAGTATTAACCTTATTTTTACATGTGGGAAAATGAAAATTGAAGGAGGTGGCACAATTGCCTAGGAAAGGATGGATTACAGATGGAAATCCAGATAAGCTTGATGCAGACTCACGGCAGCTTCTACTACATAAGCTGCTTCCTTGATTTTCTGTCCTCAAAACACAGAATGCAGGTGAGCTTGCCTACGGAGGAGGGGCTTGAGATCAAGTAAGCACCACTCTAAACAGTATAAAACCTCAACAATTACTCATGAATTGCTCATATCCAGTCAGTGAAATAGAAGCAGTTATTAACAGTCTGTTTTCCAAAAATATTTAATGACATAACTAAGTGCACAATATTAGTTGGAAATGTTAGGATAAACATGGTCAGAAGCAAACCCAATCATGTCATGTGCATACCTGTATATGTATGTGTCTGTGTATGAGACAGACACACACAAATTTATGTAAATTGCTAACTATTAATAACAAAAAGGGAGCATCCTAGTACGTTGAGATTTTGCTTCCCAGCAATTGTCGACA
>NW_006379518.1:0-1474 GCF_000327345.1 Myotis davidii
AATGTAAGCAAAGCACCAACCACTGACTTGTCAAAGCATCTATAGAGAGACTGTGTGTTCAGGGAGTGGAGCTTCAGAGGACGGTTCAACTTCCCCCTTCGCCCTCTCCTCTTACTCCCTCCTTCTCTCCCCCCCTCCTCCTCCCTCTTTCTCTTCCTGCCTCCTCCCCTCCCTCCTTCTCCCTCCTCCTCTCCCTCCCCTCTTCCTCCCTATTCTCCTCCTCTCCTCCCCCTCCTCTCTTTCCCCTCCTCATCCCACACCGTCTCCTCTTCCCCTTCTCCTCCCCTATTCCTGCTCCTCCTCCTCCATAAAGAAAGGGTCCATCCTCATTGATAACATCAGATTTCTCCCACTCTGTGGCCTGGGTCAAGTTCACCATGAAAACAACTCTGCCAGTACAAACGCTCCTGTGGAAGGAATTTTTCATTTCTTTTCTTTCTGAAGAAAAGCAAGCAGGGGATCAACAGTGGCGTCTCGCAGAAGATGAGTGCCCCACCGGAACCAGAGTGCCGTCTTCATCGCTGTTCTGGTGACATGACGTGGCTCCCATTCTTCATCGCAAATGGCAGGTTACTCAGCGAGGCAGAGGGAGAACAGCAGATGGATGTGACAGCAACTTCTGCTATGTACCCACAGACACTTCTAAGACATTAAAAAGTTGTGCCCACATTTCCTACTCCCACAGCGAACCCTGTGAAGAGATCCTGACGTCAGCTTGAGGAGCATGTGGGATCGCGCCCTCTCTTGTCACCACAAGTCCCCCCCTCTGGTCACGCCAGGCACAGCTTACGGTGACCTCTCTGGTTGTGAGAAAAGGGAGGCGAGGGAAGACTAAGACTGTAACAGGTTTCTTTTATCTGCTTAAAAGGAACACCAGTTCTGGAGCCTGATGAAAAGAATCTGAGCTTTTGTTCTGTGACTTACTAGCAATGAGAGGAGAGGGCTGCCTCAGTGCTCCCATCTCTAAAATGGGAGGAGCACTGAGAGCAGCTCCATGAGGTTATTCTGACCAAATTAGACCCATCTCGGGCCAGTCTCCCCTCCCTGCACCTCGGCGGTTTCCAGACTGTTGATTGGCTTCTGGCCTCAACACCTTTGCACTGGCTGTTCCCTCTGTCTGGAATGCTTTCCCTCCAGCTCCTCCCATCATTAGTGGCTCCCTTCCATCCTTCAGGTGTCAGCTTATGTGTCGCCTGCTCTGAGGTTTTCCCTTTCAGAGCAGGGCCTTTGCCCATTTGTCTTTACCACAGCTCTCTGCTTATCTTCTCCCCAGAGCACTATTCAAAATCTATGATTCTCTTACCTGTGTATCGATGTCTCCCTATCCTGGAACGTAAGCTAGAATCTGATCTTTGCATACGATGCCCTCATCGCAGTACGAGGATGGGGAACGTCTGGCTCTCAGGCCATCAAAGGCCCGAGAAATCTTTTGGTCTGGCGTTGCCAAGGCAACCGCAGGCGGGACTCGAAATTC
>NW_006379519.1:0-1474 GCF_000327345.1 Myotis davidii
TATCTATCTATCATCTATCTATCATCATCTATCAGATTCACTCTAAGGAATTATCTCACAAGATTATATAATTCTACAAGTTAAAAATCCATAGGGCAGGACAGCATGGTGGAAACTCAGCCAGAATTCCAATGTTACAGTCTTGAGGCAGAAATCCTTCTTTGTGAAACCTCAAGGTTCGTTTGTAAGTGCTCCAACTGGTTGGATGAGGCTTATCCATGTTATGCAAGGTAATCTGCTTTACTTACAGTCACCTTCTTGTAAATGTCATCACATTTACAAAATACCCTTCACAGATGTTGTCCAGGGAACATCTAAACATCACCTGATCTGAAAATGTTTTCTGAGCACTAACTGTGACCCTTCAAGTACACTAAGGGAGAGGGATGGGACATTTTGAGAGGCACTAAAACTCTATCTGGTTTGGTTTTTGAAGCGGAAGTTTAAAATGGTTAAGAAAACACATTTTCAGACTGACATTAGAACTGTTATGAGACCTGCTTTCCTCACAGTGCCATTGATGACTATTTGTATGAAATTCTAATATGCATGTGAAAGTTATTATTATAATTTTAGTAGTAGGAAAAAAGAAATCCTAGCCCAAAGGAATTTATAATCTAATAGCAGAGTACTGAAAAACATAGAATACCCTTGAACAGGTTTAAGTTTAGAATCAAGGATAGTTGTTTTTGTAACATTCACAGTTAGAACCCAAACCTAACATTTCTAAAATTTCTCAAAGCTATGAGTCAACTTAAAATATATTCCCTTTTCCCAAATCTCAAATTTAAAAATCCAAGAAAATTGTGTGGTTGCTCTTATTTCTATTTTGTTTTATGCGCTTGAAAATTTTTAAAAATTACAATGAATATTTGACTTTTAAAAGAACTTTACATTGATTTAAGACAAACTTTGCCAAAATAAATTTTTCCCCTGTAGCCATTTAATTTCTCTTACCTAATTAGTCGCCTTCTACTTTATTCTCCTTAAATATTCTGTATGTCATCTCTTGAAACTCGTCAATACCATCTAACATGGAAATAACAGGTGCATCTCAGCCATTGGCTGGTCTCCAGGGAACATTTTCGTTTATTGCATTGTATACCATCCCATGGTCTTTACTGTGGATTCACATGAAATGTGCCTGATAATTTCACTAGTTATAACATTCTCCTCCTGAGGTGAAGGGATGCCTTGCTGTGATAACAAGCAGCATATACTAGTACTTTCCACTCTCAACTTCGAAGGATGATTTCCTGACAACTGATACTGAAGATGCATCATTAACACCTGGCTAAAATTGCTTAACTGCATTTTTAAGGGAATTCAAAATACGTCACCTTCCTTTGAAAATTAAGGCTTAATTTATACTTGATGAAATTTCTCAAATATATTTTAGAAAACAAATAATTCTTTATGTATTTTTAAAGTGTATAGCCACGCAATCTAATCATGGAATCTATAATAATAAAAG
>NW_006379520.1:0-1474 GCF_000327345.1 Myotis davidii
CACAGGCCAGTGCTAGTTGCCCACTCTCAAAATCAAAGTCCAGCTATGCAACTAGCTCTTGGGATGGGTATTCAAGAAGCAAGCTCAGTAGAGGTGAAGTGCCTGAGGTTGTATTACTCCCTCTGTTTGTTTGCATGCTTGATTTCTTTCATAATAAATTGTGTTAATACTTCACACAAGAAGGACAAGAAGAAGAAGAAGAACAAGAAGAAGAATGGGTTTTAAAACTAATGCTTGCACTATTACACATGTTCGCGAACATCTGAAATCTGAAATACATGCCTGGCACAGTCTGCTTTCTCAGGATGGGAAAGAAGACTCATGGAACAGATTGATTAATACTGCTCCATCTGATCAAAATCCAGATAGGAATCTCACTAATCTCCCACCAAGCCTCCAGACACATGTGAAAACATCACAAAGCTCAGCAGATCCACCAAACTAAACCAAATCTAGACCAGCTGACCCTCAGTTGATCTAGAAATGCATGAGAACAAATGATTATTGGTATTAAATACTCACTTTTGGAATGGTTAGTTTTTTCCTTGTTTATTTCTTTTGTTCTTGTCAAAGAATTTTTGCGACTATAGCAAACTAACACAAGTATTTAGTACCAATTATCAGATCACAGAACAGAAATATAATTTAGCATGCTGTTATACTCAGTTAAAAGTGAAAAAATAAAGTGGATATCTAACATTGCTTCATTGTTACTTTCTCACACATATGCTTATTTGAGAAATAGGATAATAATGACAAATTTGGATGAATATTTCAATTTAAAAATTTAAGGTAAATCCTCTAAACAACATTGAGGGACACAATCCATACTTAACATTAAGTTTAAATGATGGTATTAAGGAGAAATATATGTTTTAAATTGGAAAGTAACATTACATTCAAAGAAAGAAAGGTTTCTCTATTTTGTTTTAGCCATTTCATAGTTTTTCAAAATGGCAAAGGCTTTTTGATTTCAAGTATTGTGTAGAAATTGAGATAAAGACCACAGAGGAATTTTGGCTTCATAAAATAAATCAACCTCCATTTATGGCTCCTGTTTCATTTCTGTACTTCCCAGACATTTTAAACAGAACAAACATGCCTTGGGGTTTTCCTTACAATTATTTTGAAAGTGTGTTTCAGTTATGACCCAGCAGTATGAAATATAGTTTTCTTATAACATAATGTATAAAATAATTTATTGGTTTTCTTTATAGGTGGATAGGAAGTAGGATATGTGGGATTTCTATATTGGAAGAATTCAAACTATTAAGAAATAATGTTTAAAATGCAATCATATAAAATTGATTCAAAATATGTTTATCATGGATGATTATGGAATTATATTTGGAAAATAAATAAAAGAGAGACTAAGGTTCAAATGAAACAGAAACCCATTCAAGTAGCAACATATAAATTCTACCACTGAGAAAATAAAAATAAATTTGTTAAAAGTGCAAACTACAAAAACTGA
>NW_006379521.1:0-1474 GCF_000327345.1 Myotis davidii
TGTGTGTGTGTGTGTGTGTGTTTAAAAATCTTCTTTACCTTTTGTAGTAAAGATCATATACCATCTAAAAATACTTATTCCTCTTGATTCCTAACATCAGACTGATCATTTGTGACAATCTGGCAGATTATTATAACTATGGCAGATGGCCTCAAACTCTGTAATCAGAATATCCAAACAGAAGAATCTGGGTTTTCTTTATTTTTCATCCTTTGGTAAGGAGGGCTGCAGGACAGATGGGAACATTCCTAGTTGTTTAAAGACTTCTTTTTCAGTAAATTCTTACAAATTACATTACATCCTTATATCTGTAACAGCGCTCCTTCAAGAAGGGTAAATGTCTCCCCAGGAACCTTGGTTGAAGTCCATGAACATTTTTTATTATGGCATGGAAAGGTGAAGGGGATGGTGCTCCTGGCATCTAGTGGGTCGAGGACAAGGGTGCTGTAATACAGTGGAAGGCCCCTGCAACAAAGGATGTGTAGAGTAGAGGTGGAGGAAGCCTGGGTTGTAAGATAGAAGAATCAACATATTTTTCTTTTAATTCACATCTACTTAAAATTGTCATATAATTTCTGCATTGAACTTTTGGCGATAGAACTCTTTACTGGATTTCAAAACAGAGAAGAATTGTGTCAGTATCAACATAGAACCAAATAATACATTACCTTGTGTTGTTTATTTTTTATTATTTCAAACAGATGTTCAATAAACATACAAACAAGAGAAACATGTGACTTGACAGATCTTTCTAATTTAGGATTCACCTAGGTTTTGATAATGTCTATTTCATTTGGAGCAAACACATGAACCATGTATGGAATAAGATGAACTCTGGAGAAAGGTTGTTAAACTGGATTTTTACATGAGAGTAAAAGTGGCAGACTGGCCTTCCTTTTCTTTATCTCCTGACCTTGTAGAGTATTTTATATAGCATATGCTCCTCCTGTCTCATACCTAGCACCCAAATTTTGGTTCTCTATGTAGAGTATTTTTTTGCTACATAATGCTACCCATAAAATTAAAGCTCTCTTATATTAATTTATTCATTACTATGTAAAAATTTGTCATTGCCAGGTAATACATCCATTGCTATACAGTTTATCCATTTTTGTAAAAACAATTAATGTTTATTATTTCACAGAGGTTTTGGGGTCAGGAGTCCAGGGATTAGATTGGCTGGGTGATTCTGGCACAGGATCTCTCCTAAGGCTGCAGTTAAGAATTTGGGTGGAGCTTCATTCATCTAAAGGCTTCACTGGAGCCAAAGAATCCACTTCCAAGGTGACTCAGTCATGTGCCCAGCATGTTAGAGCTGACTGTTGGCTGGAGACCTCAGTTTCGTACCACATGGACCTCTATGTGACTCTATAAGTAGGGGTACTTGAGTATCCTCAAAATATGGCAGCAGGCTTCCACTAGAACTAGTGATCTAAAAGAAAGCAAGGCAGAAACCAGAGTGTTTTTTATGACC
>NW_006379522.1:0-1475 GCF_000327345.1 Myotis davidii
ATTGCTTCTGTTTCTATTGTGGCTTGCTCTGTTTGCTGTACTGTTGTTGGGATATATAAGCACATATTCTCTTCCTGTTCCTATGCAAAGGGGAGGGCAGCAGCTCTCCATAAAGCAGTGTTACAGAGGATGAACTGAAACTCCACCGCTACTATAGGAGAAACTTGGACATCAGGGATCTGCTATTTGAAGACAATATCATTAATCCTGAATGGTTCTGGAAGGAGCATTTTTAGTTCATGGAAGGGGGAGGGCATTTTTTGGCCAGGAAATCCAGGCCAGGAAACCGTGGCCAAGTCATAATAATAAGAGAAATATGCATTTTAAAATAAAGAAGACCAGACTGTGTTGTTTTCTGAAGAAATCTACATTTTTGTGGTGGTGATTGATATTTGCCTTCCGATGGAAAGAGGCCAGTCCTGATGCACCTCCTGCACCCCCATCCGTGAACCAGGGTTTCCCTCTTCCCCCTGCAGAGCCCACGGAAGCCTGAGCCAAGGGAAGCCGTGCTGACCCTCAGTTGGTGTGTGAGGCACGGGTTTTGTAAGGCACCAGGGAGGACGAGCTGAGTATGCTTATCCTGAGGGAAGAAGGGTATGCCCGACTGGAAGATACATAAAAGAGGAGTGTGACGGGGGAAAAATTCACATGAGATAGCACACAAAAGGCAACACAGAGGCATAGCATTCTCTTTATGAATTTTATTGAAAAAACAAATACTTAGTAACAAAGGTACAACGCCTTGTTTCCCACCTTTGTAAAGCTTTGGAATAAGTACTTGAAACCTTCAGTAAAAGAATGGCGCAAGCAACTCTCAAAGTCCAACCTATATTTGGTCTGGAAAGATAGGTAAGTCAGTGTGGCAGAAGCTCTCACAGCTGACTTCCACCTAACCAAGTCACCTGATTAATGGATGCCTTTGTCTCTGTGAAACCCACTCGTGCCCACGATATGCCAGATACTCCACTAGTAGAGATACTCCCAGGTACTCCTGTCCCTACAAATCGGGGTCAGTGCTCTTTGTTCCCAAAACCCATTTCTGCCTGTTGGACTTGCAATTCTGATTATGCAACTTACTGGCAGTTATTGTGAAAGCCAATAAAATGTGAGTGCAAAAAAGGGTTCTTGTTCCTGTGAAGATTCACGTTGTATGCTTTGGAAAGGCTTAATAAGAACAAGTCACACAAGAAAAATGCTATTGAATTAGTGTGGGAAAGACTGGGGGAAAGGTCATAAATATCTTAGGATAATTCTGTACTCAGATTGCTTTGTCTTGAAGTTTTCATCCAACTTTAAAGAAACCTAAGCTGGAACTTACAGAAGAGTCCAATGGAAGGCAAACTCCATGAGTGCAGAGATCCAGCATCTAGAATATTCCTGGCATATAGTAGGAATACTTGTGTAAATATGTGTAGAGTAAGTGAATTGTGGGTGCAGTTAGTACAAGAGCCTTAAAGCAAAACTCCAATTAATAG
>NW_006379523.1:0-1474 GCF_000327345.1 Myotis davidii
CCTACATAAGCATGCACAGAGCTGGCCATGATAGATGCTTGTTGAAAGTGGTCTATTTTACAAGAATTTCTTTATCCTGGGTTCTCTTATGTTTTCCTATACTGCTGCAAGTATAGAAATTGAGAAGAGAGGCAAGCAATCACGGCCAGGCCAGTGGTATTAGTCTGGACATGGTGGTAAGTAGGGAGAAGTTCACCTTACTTCAGTGGACTTGCCTGGACATGAGCTCCATGACTCTACTCTGGGTTATCATTTGGTGTCGCCTGGAACTTTTCTTTGTTCTATGCTGTTTCCTCACTACCTCTTGTGAGGATAGCTGATATCACTCAGACCAAAGTGTGTGGCATTGTGACATGGCCACTAGCTTTTCATTGTCTAAGGGCCTCTCATGGCTGACACATCTCTTGGTTTCTTACCCAACTCTGCAAATACACTATGTTTAATCAATAGTGCAGTCAACATTTATTGAGTACCTACTATGTGTTAAGCACTATTCCAACTAGGATAGGGAATAGCACTCCTTGCCTTCACAAAGCTTATGTTTTAGTGCTTAGTAAAACATAATATTTTGTAAAAATGACTATGATTTATTATTGCAGTTGATGTGGCATATATCACTGGTGTTATTTACTGCTCTTGTTTTCATTTTAATGATATAATGTCCCAATATTCATCAGGTAGGGGGAGTATTCTGTTTCAAAATAAAGTGCATCCCTCATCAGCCTCAAGTTGTGAATGAGGATTTGGCTCCACCTCTTGTTGTTGGTTTTATCTCCATGGGTTTGAAATGGGCACGTTACATGTTTCCAGCCAATGACACAATAAAGAGAGGTCCACCAGGGGGATCTGGGAAGGCTTGCTTTATTCTTAAAATGAGACACAAGCCACGGATGCTTGTTCTTCCCTATCTAGGCATTATCATTGTGTGTGAAATCTGGAACTGGAACATCTATCCTGGGACAATGAAGGCAAACCTCGCTGAAGATATCAGAGAGAAGGCAAGAAAGAATATATGTTCTTGGTGATGACATTGGGATGCTAAACATACTTCCCATGGGGCTGGCTGCCACACTGCCAATTGCTTGTTTTGAAAGATATATACTGTTCTCCACTTTTTAGTTGGCTTTCTGTTGCTTACAGATGAAACTGACCTTCCCACAGTTGTGGGTGATAGAACTCTGTTTGTGTTGTGCACAGTAGAGAATCACAGGGGTCAGGGACCTTTGTCTATGAAGGGCCACATAGTGAATACTTTTGACTTCCTGGATCTTATGGACTCTCACATCTACTCAACTCTGGTGGTATAGGTGTAAAGCAACCACAGGTAACATGCAAATGTGCAGCCATGACTGTGTTCCAATAAACTTGATTTACAAAACCAAGGCCTGAGCTGGATATGGCCTCAAGACAATATAGTAATGGGAAGCCCATGGATTTTTTGAATTGCACAAAATATGCTTGAAGCATATCTCTG
>NW_006379524.1:0-1475 GCF_000327345.1 Myotis davidii
TGACCTCCTGGTTCATAAACTGATGCTCAACCATTAAGCCATGCCAGCTGGGCCATTGTAGACTTCTAATAGGTGGTTGAATGCAGCACTCTTCATGACCTTAGCAGAGAATGATTTCTACTATCTACCCCTCACTTGAATTTGTTAAGAGGCTGGCTCATTAAACATCTCATACATCTGCCAACATTTAGGGCACCAGTTCTGAGGGAAGTGCATTCAAGTAAGGTGCTGATTTTGTGCTTGAGAGAAAGTCTTAAGTCTCTCAGATAAAGTCCTGTATTCGCCACATCGAGTTCTAGTTCTGTCTGTGATGTACCTACCAGATTTCAATTGTAAAGAGTCATAGAAGTTCATCTTTGTGTCTACACAACTGGGCAAGTACCTGTCTGCAAGGGTGGTGAAGCTCTGTGAATCCATTAAGTCCATTCACATAGATGCTTCTGGAACCCCACATACCGTTGTGTTTGCAAGACTTAGAGAAAAAACATACGGGGACTCGGGAGGTGTGTTATCATTCAACCATGTGCATCAACATGCCTGTATGTTGCTTAAAATCAATAGGAAAAATCCCCAGCCTTTCTGTTTGCATTTTTTAACATATTGTAATAACAAAATTGGACTTTGCCTCCTTTTTTGGAGAATGAATACTTGTAGCACACAAAGTACTGCTTGATAGAAAACCAGCACATCTATTTGGATGCTCACAGAAGACTAACCTGTCTCACCTCCTGGTAAGGATGTTTGCTTTCCTTGTCACTCTAAATGTGAGGGGCATCTGAGGACCCCTTCACCAGTGTCCCTGGACCACAGAAGAGGATGAAAATCCCTTTCTCAGCCATTTCCTTTTGTTCTTCCCTTGTGTCAGTCCCTGGATTTTTATTTTTGTCTTTGAATTGTCCTCTTTTGTAGTTTGGAGCTGCCTTTAGGGAGAACTAATGCACTTGCTGACCTCTGTGCCACCCTGGGGCAGAGGGTGTTTGATCAGGCTTCCTGTTTGCTTAGATACCCAAGCTCTCCCAGTGTGCGAGTGTTTGTGCTCTAGGAGCTCTGTAGCAGATGTCTCTTAGTATTTTTAAAAGAAATATTCCCTTTACTTCTTCCTAATCATTTCAGCTTCCATATTATGGTTGAAAGTTTTTGTTTTGTTTTGTGTTTTTGTTTCATTTTTTTTCAGAGTCAATTTCTTTTGTTACCACTTCCTTTAGATGAAATAATACCTCCCATGCAAACCTGAAGAAATATGAAAAGAGCCTCTTCTATTTCTTTCTCAGGCTTTTCTTCCCCCATGGACCGTTTTCTTCCTCTTTCTGTTTTCCTCTCAGAATCTTTTCTCCTGGAGTTGAGCAAGCTTATCTCTTAAATCTCAATTGTGGTCTCTCAGAGCCAGTATCTCCCTGATAGCCCCTGTCTATTCATTCCCATTCTTTTAATGTGTCTTCTCTCCCACACCCTCTCTGCAATTTATTAAAAATAAC